>NC_088920.1:3592500-3695000 GCF_038396675.1 Hydra vulgaris
TTATTTAACTATAGGAGGATGAATTATGCTTAAATACAACACATTAAAATTTGATTGATAGCATGTTTAATTTGTATAGTAAAGATAAATAAAACTGTGGATTAAATGAAGAAAAAGTAAATGGTTTATTTAACAAAAATGAAAATATTGAAAAAAGAAAAAGATTTAGATTGAAAATAAATAAATTAATAAAATCAGCAGAAGTCTTTAGTAGACTGTTGACATAACGAATTTAACCGATTTGTCTGGAAGAAATAGAAATCGATTTATTAAATTTTTTTGTAGTAAAGTTATTATTATTCGAAATACATTATAAATCAATGACAACAAATGCATGGACATTAGTTGAATTAACAAGTAATTTACATAAATTTATTAAAAGCAGCTAAATAAGTTTAAAGATTATGGTAATTGTCAAATGTTTATATACATCAAAATGAATTGGAAAACCAATGCGATTGGTTTTGAAAACATCCTTTGTGATATTATTGGAGTAATAGTTTAGATTCTAATAATAAATTTTTGTTAAATAGGATTTGATTTGTATTGAAAATATCTTTATTTAATTTATCATAATTTTTTTTTCATTTTGTTTTAACAATAATCATCCAGTCAATTGATTTAGAATCACTAAAAGTTTATGATATGAAACAAAATATATTGTTAACTGTTGTAAAAAAAATTGATTGAGCTATTAAAAACAATGATGAATAATGGCGCTGATTAATTTAGTTTAAGTATACAGTATTGATCATCACGGGCGGATTCAAAGGGGGGGGGGGTAAAAATGTGTAACTACCACCCTAAGAAATGTCTAACTTCAAAATAATATTGATAAAATAAAAAAAATTTTAAAAATGTTACTTGTTACTACCCAGTGAAAAATAAAACCGCGTCCCACATGGTTTCCGCGTGGGTTCCGTGTGGGATTTATGGGATTTATGTGGGACGGATTTTCCCATGTGGTATCCGTATGGAAATTTGTCACCTTAAACCCATGTGGGTAATCCCACATGGGTTACATGTGGGAACCATATGGTATTTACACACATGGGAAATCCCACGTGGGTTTCCTGTGGGATTTGCATGGGAATTAATTTAAAAGCTGGAAACTAAAAAAAAACTAAAAAAAAATTTTTTAAATCGACATTGCATTGCGTTACGTTTATTTTGTGAGAAATTATTTTATATTAATAAAGAGAATGGCAAGCAAGTATGTAAGTACCGCGAATAATTTTTATCTTTCCTTATAGAAATAAGATTAAGATTTGTGCAAATAGACGTATTATTAGGATAATATTATAGTTATTTGAATATAGATCTTGAGTAAATTATTTGCAAACAATTAACTGATGCAAGTTGAAATGTTGTCAAAAACCAATCTTGCATGCATGGGACACTGCAGTGTCCCACAAAGAAATGCAGGTTTGAAAGTCAAAGAATTCCTAATTTTCTCTATTAAAAAAGAAAAAAATAGGATGGGTTTCTGTAACTTTTTTTATGCTCCAAAACTTTTAACTTTAGATATAATAAGGTCCTTAAGACTTAAGAGACTTACGAACTACATTGAGAAACAAAAACAGGATGTTTACAGAAACTTTTCAATTTTTAATCTGGAGTACCACAGTGTTATTGATAATAAAGCTTCTGGATCCAGTTTTCAAAGTAATATGATCTAAGTAATGTTTAAATAAAATAATATGCTTTAAAATGCATATAGTTATAGATATAACTCCTGATAGTTAATTATATGTATAACTATTTATACATATAATTTGTTATAAAAACTTATTTTTTAAGGTTATGCTTGTATAAATTAGTACCAATTAATTCAAATTCAAGATTTAGTTAAAGTTCAAGTTAATGTTTTTATTTATTCATTGTTTTTGTTAATTTTATATTTATTTGTTCAAATTTATCAGTTAGTACTATATTTTACTACAGTAAGAATGTTTATCATTGTTGAACGTGATTTTATGTTGTTATTGATGTTAAATTTATTACGTTTCAATAACTCAGATTGAATCTTAACTGAATTATTGAAAGCTTTGTAGGGGTTTGTTGTATATCAAATGGTGTTGTAAATAAAGTAAAAGTAATATATATATATATATATATATATATATATATATATATATATATATATATATATATATATATATATATATATATATATATAAATATAACATTAAAACAATAAAATTGATACAAAATTTCACTTTAAAACGAATACCATTAACATTGTGATGATAATAGCATTAGGAAACTAGTATTTATGTATTATTATTATACTATAAATAAATAGTTTTTTAATTCATTTTATAAAATGGAGACTGACAACTGATAATTAATGGAAATAAATACAAATTATAAAAATCATGTATTATTACTAAATACTATATTAATGCTAGTCTACAAAGTTAAAATCAATTTAGAGCATTGTTATTAGTTCTTTTGCGATTCGCACTTCCAATTCTGTCTCTCAAATTTGTAAAATAGGTGGTCAAAGCTTGCTCAATAGGTAGGTTCTCAGCATAACAATGCTTTTTTCTTACACTTTCTAAAGAGAAATATGGCAAATTGATTACTTATTTTACTTAAATTGTAGGGTCATCTATGCATAATGATATCAGATGATGACCCGGTTTGTTGAACAACTTCACCCTTTATCAAACTCAGTCAATTTTTTGCCATTTCCCATTGAAAATGATGTCAGTTTTTGTTATCGTATTATGATGGTATATCTGAATTTTTAATATAATATAAAAAATGCATATACCATCAATTTTTTTCTGGTTCAGTTATACATTTATTCTCAACAGTACTAAAAGTAAAAAAAAAAATGCGTAAATTGTTCTTTCAGATAAGCAAGCTAATTTCTGAATTTAAATTGTTTTTCCTATGATCCTCTACAGTTTTAAGCAACAAAAGCAAGAAGTTTTTAGACCACATTGTTGGTGTAAATACCTCTAAAACCTGCTCATAGCTAGCATAAATTGTTTTACTTTTTTTTAAAATAAAATGTTTTACTTTTTTTTTTAATTCAATTTTTTAATTGACATTATTTTGGTCTCAACATCTCCTCCCCATTGTCAATTATTGTTAAACTCACACTGCCCCTCTATCTACTGGCATCATTTATGGATGATCCCATAGCCTAAATACTATATATATATATATATATATATATATATATATATATATATATATATATATATATATATATATATATATATATATATATATATATATATATATATATATATATATATATATGTATATATATATATATATTATTTTTACTTTATTTACAACACCATTTGAGATACAACAAACCCTTACAAAGCTTACAATAATTCAGTTAAAATTCAATCTGAGTTATTGAAACGTAATAAATTTAACATCAATAGAAAAGTAAAGCTGTCATCATTTAAAATGTAAAGGGTGTTGTCAAAATATGTTGATAGTAAAATTAAGTTACTAATAAAATCACGTTCAACAATGATAAATATTCTTACTGTAGTAAGAATTAGTACTAGTTAAAAAATTTGAACAAATAAATATAAAATAATGAAAAAACAATGAACAAATAACTTGAACTTGAACTAAATCTTGAATTTGAATTAATTGGTTCTAATTTGTTCAAGCATAACCTTAAAAAATAAGTTTATATAATAAATTTTATGTATAACTAGTTATACATATAGTTAACTATCAGGAGTTATATGTATAACTGCATGCATTTTAAAGCATTTTATTTAATTTATATATTACTTTAGATCATATTACTTTGAATACTGGACCCAAAGACTTTATTTCCAATTACACTGTGGTACTCCAGATTAAAAATTTAAAAGTTTCAGTAAATATCTTGTTTTTGTTCCTCAATGTACTTCGTTAGTCCCTTAAGTTTTATGAACCTTATTATATATAAAGTTAAAAGTTTTGGAGCCTAAAAAAAGTTACAGAAACCTCCTTATCTCCTCCCTATTTTTTTTTTTTTTTTTTTAATAAAGAAAATTTGACTTTCAAACCTGCATTTCTTTGTGGGACACTGCAGTGTCCCATGCATGCATGCTTGGTTTTTGACAACATTAGAACTTGCATCAGTTAATTGTTTGCAGATAATATACTCAAGAACTATATTCAAATATCATATGAACATGTTAGAGAATGTTCATATGATATTTGAACATCACAAATTTAATAATATTGTTGTGATATGTTATATAAATAATTCCATAATAGATTATGATATGAAAATAAGATAGGATATGAAGGCAATGGTCAAAGAATAAATTTACTTATAGAAATTTAGATGTTTGTTTATTAGTTTCAGAATATTATATTATGTGTGACTGCGGCCTTCTATAATAACAGGCCTTGACATCGCGCAACAAAGTTGTTAAACTGAAGGCCAATTCCTAATACTGTGTTAACATTTTCATCTTTTAACATTAGATGAAAGTTTGTGTTCGCGCTTTTTTAATAAATCTTTAAAATGTGATTGGTTTATAAATTAGATAGCCCAACATCAAGACAATAACGTTGTTATTGTCTTGATGTTGATGTAAGGTTCAAGGCGTTAACTTTGTAAGGTAATAATATTGTCAAACTAACGATAAGTTTTTTTAATAATTAAAATGCCTTAAAAATGCCTTTAAAATGCTGTGTATCTCTTTGCAAGTCGAACTATCTCAACTACAACAAAAATATCAATTTATACAACTACAATATCAATTACAACTACAACAAAAATATCAATACTCAACTACGACAAAAATATTAATTTATAAATTCCCGAAGAATCTAGAGGAGAGAAAAAGATGTAGTGAAGCTATCCCAAGAACTGGTTTTATTGTTACAGACTATACAGCATTATGTCAACTGCATTGGCCAAATGAAGTACCTTTTGAAAGCAAATATGGGAAGCAACGACCTTTAAACCCACCATCTGTTTTTAAAATATTCCGCCTAGTTGTTTAGCCACACCAGCAAGTAAAGTTAGAAAAAATGTAACTTCAAGCGGTTTTCGAAGCATTTTACCAGATGAGTTAAATGATTTTCTAAAAGAGGATGAAATTATATTTGACGATATTCAATCTTTGTTAAGTGATAATAACGATGTTATTGTTTTCCAGCTTAATAAAAAAAGTTTACACATACAATCAAAAATGTACAAACTTGGTGTTTCATTATTTATTTTAGTAATTTTCAATGATTATTCATTTGTAGCTAACCATAATGGCACAATTTGTAATATTTCATATTTAGCTGTAAACAAATTAAAGTTAATAAAAACAAAATCAGCTTTATTTGAAGCAGTTAAATTTTTAAAAAATAAAGAAAGTTCGCTTCAATCAAATATTCTATTCGAACACCTTAATGCTATGAGAAAAGTTAATGTTGGTGAAGTTTTATATACTTCAGATATTATATGTAGAGCATATGAGTATTTTGCTATGCGACGAAGTTTATATGATTGTATGTGTATTGACTACAAGTTGCCAAGTATAAGGACTTTAACCCTGTTGAGATATATTGATAAAACTTTTTTTTTGCTTGAATCAACTTTTATTGGTGTTTTTTATTGTTGGTGATTTTTATTGTTACCATTTTTAGCAAAAAAAATTAAAAATACAGTTATCTTTCTAATATATAGATATATACTTTGTTATGGTTCTGCTTGTTATTGATACTATTTAATATTACATAAATATTCTTAATGAAATTTGAAATACGAAAAATATGATTATCTTTTAACAATTTTTTGGTTTTCTTTTTATATTTCCGTTTTTACTAGAGATTATTATTAGAAAACATAGGCTGCCATTACACCCTACCTAATATAAAAATATATCAATATAAGTAAAAGTGAAAGTTTAATCGGCCTTCAGTTTTTACGGCATTTTGCGCGATGTCAAGGCCTGTTATTATAGAAGTCTACATCATTGAAAAAGTAGGTTTTTACATTTTTGTTTTCGTTTTTTTGTTTAACTACTTTTCCTTATTGATCACTTTTTTTCAGGATTCTCCTCATGGGTTCAAGATCATTACGCATAATATGTGTTCAATTACGCATAAACGTTAGTCATTGTAAGTAATAAATTAGGAAATAATTATTTGTGAAATATTGTAGTCATTAATGACTTCAAACTGGCTAATAATTAAAATTGCTCGACTAATAAGGTTCCTTATTAAAATTGCTCTCTCTCTCATTCTCTCTCTCTCTCTCTCTCTCTCTCACTTTCTCTCTTTCTCTCTCTCTCTCTCTCTCTCTCTCTCTCTATATATATATATATATATATATTTATATTTATATATATATATATATATATATATATATATATATATATATTTATATTTATATTTATATTTATATTTATATATATTTGTATTTATATTTTTTTTTTTTTTTAGAAAATGTTTGAAGAAAGTTAGAATATACTAAAAAACGATATATATAAGCCGAAGCGATTTAATTAATTCAATTGACAAAAAACGGCGTGTAAATCGCAAAAGAAAAAATAATATTTTTAATATTCGTTTTGGATGTATTGATTAATAGCATTTATTTTTAAATAAATTCATTTTGCAACACGTTTTTTAATTTTATAAAATTTCGTCATAATAGTTTAAGGTAAATCCCACATAGGTTATAGGTGGAAAACATCACATGTAAAAGATCAAAAATGCTACACGTTTTGAATACCGAATGGGATATAGTAGCAAATACCAGATTAAGTTAAGCCTCTCTGAAAGCTTCGATGATTAATTTTAAATTACTATTTAAGTAATTTTTAAATTAAAAGAATTTTTAAAATTATCATAGAAGCATTCGGACTTTCATTTGTCTAGTATTGACTACTTTTATACCATTTGGATTAAAATATGTGGCATTTAAGATCTATAGCATGTCGTATTTTCCACCTATATCCCATGTAGGATTTACCACATAAAACCCATGTGGGATTTACCATATGAAACCCACATGGGACAAAATAATAATCCCCATATGGATTACATGTGGTAAAAACCCACGCGTATCCCATATGGGATTTACCATATGGAATCCATGTGGGATTTACCATATGAAACCCACATGGGACAAAATAATAATCCCCACATGGGTTACATGTGGAAAAAATCCACGCGTATCCCATGTGCGCTTTTTCACTGGGTAATTATGTTATATTACTGCAACATTTTTTTTTTTTTTTTGAGTTTTTTTATATCTATTTAATATATTTGTTAACAAAGTATCTAATAACCTTTATTCTAAAAGCATTCTAAATGATCATATGAAACAGTGGTTTTATCTATAAAAAAAGGGAACTTTTTTCTTTCTTTTCGGGTCGAACAACACTCCCCCCTCCCTGGACAAAGTCCTAGATAAGCCCATGTTGATCATTAAATTTTTATCGTTCTTTTTTGCGCCTAATACAGTGCTTAATTGTAAGCAATTTTTTTGGTAATTTCTTAGCTTAAATATAGATTTAAACAAGTTGATACAAGTAATTTCTTATCAATATGGCCAAAGTTATTGAGTGTTTTTATATGAGAGCTGAAGTATTAAAAGGGTTAGAAGAAATCCATTATACTATGAAACGCAAAAGGTATGAACGTTTTAATAGTCAATTCCAGCACATTCACATGAACGAAAAATATTTCCATCGAAAATTCCATGATTTGGCAGTATTTCTAAAAACCATCGATGGTGTGGTGACGAAAGAAATAAATTTACTAAACGCTATTCTCAATATGTATGGAATGAATTAAATCCTTTCATACAAAAAGAACATACACTTAATGGTTGTAATTTATGTAAAAATGATGAAAACCCAGTAAATACTTTTCCCAGCTCGGTAAACCATCGGCCGAAAAAGACACAACCACCGCTTAGCGATATTACCAATATTTTCACAACTAACGCAGAAGTGAAAAACAATTTATCTACCAAGATTTCAAGCGTTGATTTCCTTTTACTAAAAATTTGCTTCCTTACACGAGAGAAACATGCCAATTGGTCTTGGCGAACATCAACAAGTCTTGGGATTCTTTTTATGACACACCGTTTCTAAAAGTTTTGTCAAAGTTGCCCTCAACTAATTTGACTGAAAAGTAATCTTCTGCAGATAAAAAAAAATAAACTACGAAAGTCCCACCGGAAGTTGAAAGCGAATATTGAAAGTCATTGGGAAAAGAATAGCAAAGACACTAATACTTTGTTTGGTGTTCGTCAATCAAAGTCAGCCTATTTAAAAATTCGCACAAGCCTTCACTTTGAATCTAAACAAGATGCAGTTAAACGAACAATGTCTGTTAATAGTAAGTGCAATGGAATGATATGAGAAACTACCTTTTTTATTATTTAATTATACATAATTATTGTGTGGTTATCATTGGTATGATCTAAATAAGATTTTCTTATACCTATACTTTATTTTTTTAATTTTCTGTATCTAAATTTGTCTACTTTCAATTTATTTAAATAACTATAAAGGCAATGCTATTGGCAAAAAGCGAAAAAGACATTCTCCGAATCCGGACAACATTGATTTTAACAAAGTCAATATGTTAAATGAAGTACAGGAAATGAAGAAAGGCTCTGAAGTATAGGAATCTTATTAATTTTTGTAATTTAAATAAATAACGTAGATCAATATAATGGAATAAACAAATTACCAAAAGTTTCTGCATACAAAATAAAATAAAATGTATAAAATTAAAAATAATAATTAGTTTAGATTAATCTCTCAGCGCTAGCGAAGAAATGCAAAATTAAAAACAATAATTAATTTAGATTAATCTCTCCGCACTGGCAAGGAAATACAAAATTCAGGGATCAAACGGTAACATGGTTCGTGGTTTGGTGGTTGTTCGTGAGTTCTTGGAACAAAATAATGTTGATATAAACACCTTTAGCGGTACTAAACTTAATAAAATTAGAACTAGAAGAAAACTCAATAAGCTGTCAGGTAAACATATAAAATAAATATCAGGTAAACTTAATAGATAAATTTAATTATGCGCTCAATTTTTATCATCGCAATAAGATGTAAGAAATATGTTCCCTTGACAAGAATGTACTTGAATAGACTTTTAAAATGTTCATATTTTGTTTATTTGTAGAGTGTAGTTAATTTTTCAAATCTAAATCTTTATAAAATTTAAAAGTTTTTATGACACAGATTATAGACAAAACTCATCCTCTACTAAAGTGCTGGACTAAAGGAAGGGTTGTTAGGTATTGTTTTTACTCTAAGGTGCTTAATATGAGGAGGAGGGTGGCGTTTAATTATTTTCGGAAAATTTTCCCACCTCAAGCTTATTAAAAAATCCTTCCCCTCCCCCCCCCCTCCCCTCATTTATTAATTTTTACTTTTTATCAATAAAAAAAACTATATCTCTAAACTATATCTCTAAACTAAATAAACAAACTGTAAAAATCAAACTTAAAAATTAGAAGATATATATCGGTCACTGATAAAAGTAAAAACTTTCAGTCCAAACAGACTATAAAAATTGTCGACCTTTAAAAAAATCTAATAAATCTCGATTTTTTGAGAAGGAGATTTTGGTTTATACCAATACACCCTTTTATTAACACCCTCTCATCGTTTATTAGATCTGGAATAAAAAATTCCTACATGCTATATCCTGTAAAGCTCCTTAGAGTAGTTAAGTAATTGCCTACATTAGTAAAAAGGTTAAACTTTAAAAATAACAAACACAGTTTCGTTTGATTTGTCACGATAAGAATTTGATAAATTATAGATTTTTATCCAGAAATAATCTTTTTATGTAGGTAGTGGAATCTCTGTACCAATCCCACGATCATTTAAGAAGATTAAAGAGGATTTAAATCAAAATATCACTTCTGGAAAATATATTTTAGGAACATTGAGTGAACAGAAAAAATACCCAAAATTGCTATTAATAAGATTGGAAAATTAGAAACGTCCTTATCTTCTATTTCAGGCAGAAAAATTTCATTGTATGAAATACGCAAAAGGATTTTTATAGATCATATATCACAGAAAATCATTCGAGAAAATCCAACAAGCATATATAGAAGAAATTTGATAATCTGGTCAGATCATGCTTCGATTTTAAACTTGGGTCATTTATTACTAACTGTTAAATCAATTTATGATAAGAAACTTTAATATAATGACAGAGAAATGTTTTCACTAACTGGTAACTGTTATAACGTTCAAGAATTAGTGGAAACGCCTCATTTATACATATTTGGATGCATAAATGACACAATTGCAGGGAAATTATCTTATATAGAAACTAGATTAGAAGACATTAAAGATTTGCACATTCCCCTAAATATTAAAGGCAAAGTAGTTCACGACGTCTTACGATTTTTTCACGGTAAGTTAATAATTTAAAAATATGTTGTAATTGTTTACTTTTTAGTTAACTAAAAGCAGGGCAAGTCAAGACTTTGAATGAAATTGGAACATGAAAATCAATTTAAATTTAATAATTTTTTTTATTTTCATATTTAATACATTTTTATACTTTCCACAAAAATAAAGAACTTTTAATAGATAAAAAAAAGCATTTGAAAAAGCAATAATTTGAAAAGCAATCTTTTGGAGAGAATGATACCATCTTTCCAGGTGTACTTTACTTAAGTTTCATAAAGGTCATATTTTAATTTACTAAAGTAACTTAAGTAAATTAAGATGTGACCATATCTTAATTTACTAAATTAAATTTAGTAAATTAAGATATGAACTGTTAAATAAAGTTTTATCATTTAGGTGATCATCCAGAAATACAATTTGAAGCCAGAAATCTTCATGGTGGCCATTATCCATGTTTATGCGGCTGTAATGTTAGCCAATTTACAGATATTCCAATTGTTTATTCGCATAATATCTTATCATTAGAAGAGAGAAGGAAAAAAGTAAAGTAACATTGCTTTTAATTAAGTCAAGTTTTGTGTATTAAACAAATTTTAACTTGAATTTAAGTTAATTTTATCTTAAATTAAATAAACAGATCTTACCTCTGACAGAATAGATATGAAATTATATTTATTGGAAATATAAAGACTAAATAGCTAACGAGAACTGAAAGAAACTACTTCATAAATTTAAACTATTTTTAAATCTGAAATTACATTCCACTATAATTTTAAGACACAGCATAATTATGTCTTAAATATTTATAAATACACTACTTATTACAAAATATTTAAATATTTTTTATATCACTAACTGTAAATTTAAGGTCGTTATTGGTCCTGCAGGAAGAACAGCAAAAGCAATAGCCCCTTTTCAAAAACTCAGCATTTCCAACCTTGATTTGGAAATATCTGTACGCAAACTGAATAAAAATATTGGAGTGAAAAGAACCAAAAAACAATCAAAACAACTTCTAAAGCAAAACCTTGCTGGTGTTTCTAGAGCTCCTGCTTTGTGCTTTGGCAATGAGTTAAATGCACTTGTTCTCTCAAATCTAGATAACTATGCCTTAAATTATGCTTTGGTGAAAAGGATAATGTGCGAGGGGCTGATTATAGATTATCTAGAATTGTTGTATATGATTCCTTGAAAGAGATCTGCACACCAAATGTAAATATATTTTTGCAGAATATTATGGAACTAGTCAAATCTGCATATTTACCATCCCAAAGCAGGTCACCAAAGGCAATCCTTCGATTATATAACTTGGCATTTCAACACATCCTTCTTTGTCGCTAAGTGATAGGAAATAGTCCTAATAAAATCACAAAGAATAAACTGTATGGTATATATTATCATTCAATCACAACACATTTACCAGAAGTTGCACGCATTATTTCACCTAGTTCGCTGCATACTGAAAATGAAGAGCAGATGTTCAGCAAAATCAAGCAAATTAGTTTGAGCACTTCTTCAAGAAAACTGAAATCAATACGCGATAACAGTATCATTCAAATCCAAGCTGAACAAAAGTTTTTAGAAGATATCAATTTTAATAAATCTAAACTATGCTCAATTTCTAAAATAACAAAGTTTAGTAAAGCAACAGGTAACAATAAAATGTGTTCAACTATAATCATTACTAATAAATATATATACATACATATATATATATATATATATATATATATATATATATATATATATATATATATATATATATATATATATATATATATATATATATATATGTTTGCAATAAAGTAATTGTTCACAATAACATGAATTTATTTAATTATTTAGATCCATCAGAACATACAAAATTTTCTATTTATGAAAAAGAATTGCAATTCCACTATGAGCGAATAAGTGATTTTATGCTATGTGGTGAAGGAGTTTGGTGGCATTTAGAAAACAACAACATTATTTTTCATGATGGAGAAAGTGATCCTGATATTATGGATATAGGTCCAGATTTCATGAATTTTGATAAAAACAATTTACAATCAATAAAGTTACATTTAAGAACTTGTTGGGAAGCGTGTATTGCAAAAAAAGTCAGTCTGCCTCTTGATCAAATAAACGGATGTAAGGAATGTTGAAGAACTTATTTTAGTATACTATACTTGACTCTAAATAAATTGTTTAAATTAAACCTAAAATTACAGAACGTAATTTTTGTTATTTACAGATTTATACAGTTGATATTATAAATATATATATATATATATATATATATATATATATATATATATATATATATATATATATATATGTATATATTATATATATTATATATATTAATATATATTATATATATTAATATATATATTATTATATATTATGAACATTGAGCACTGTTTTTGTAAAATACACTAACACAATTTAAATCCAATTTAAAAAATCTAAAATACACTAACATAATTTACATATATATATATATATATATATATATATATATATATATATATATATATATATATATATATATATATATATACGCTGCCAGTGTCCCTTTTTCAGAATTGTCAAGAAGTCTTTCTATTTTCTTGTTCTTTAAGAACATTGAGCACTTTCTATTTTTTATGTTCTGTTCTGAACATTGAGCACTGTTTTTGTAAAATACACTAACACAATAAACATCCAATTTAAAAAATCTATTGCAAATAATAAGTATTCAGGATTTGAATAACAAATAATTTGATTTGTTGTAAATTCATTATATTATTTACTAATTCATAACATTTTATGAACTCATAATATATACTCGAAAAATTAAAGATTGCATAGAAAACTTTCTCGTCGGACTTTATAAGTTATCGCTTAATTATAAACGTTTAGAAAAATTCCG
Source organism: Hydra vulgaris (assembly GCF_038396675.1). Taxonomy (NCBI): domain Eukaryota; kingdom Metazoa; phylum Cnidaria; class Hydrozoa; order Anthoathecata; family Hydridae; genus Hydra; species Hydra vulgaris. The sequence goes on from NC_088920.1 coordinate 3,605,776, forward strand.
CGGGATCTGAACGGCACAATTTTACGTCACCCTCAGATAAACGAAACAATCCCGACATTTACGGAGACTGGCCTTAAACTACATGAGCATCGATATAACAGGTGATGCGGAAGTTATCGGACAAAATAAAAACGTCAATAACTTACTAAATAGTTCAAGTCTCCATGATACTTGTGAATAAATGGAAGAAGTCGTTTTTCTAAACATTCATTAATATAGATTGATGAATTGATCGCTACAGCCTTGGAAGTGCGAAACAATGGCTCGGACATACCACGGTCAGATATGGCTATCCACATTAATAATTTTTTTGGAAATTTCTCTTTTCCTATAAAACGAACACTTTCTGGGCATGTCTTTTTGTTGTTTGTGTAGTATCCAGAATATCCAGGCATGTTGTTCCCTGCAAAACAAAAGTATTTTTCGTCATCGATGACTAGAAGCGATTTTGTGTTATAGAGTAGGTAAAGGAAAAGCTTTAAATATTTTGATTATGAGCAAATTGTGCAAGAAAATTAGATTTTGCAAGTAAAGCGGTTATTATTTTTCCGAGATGGATTTTTTGGTTAATAATTAAGCTATTTTGATCTTTACTAATGATTAGTCTATACCTATTTATAGAATACTTTTTATTGACGCTTCATTTATAAAGAAAAAATTGTAATAATTAAGACGATGATAAAATAGTTTGAATTTTTTAATTTTTTAGACTCCAGAAAACCAAAAGCTCTTGAAGTCAAAAATTCTTCAAAAAAATTTTTAAATTTAAAAATAGAAAAATATCTTTTTTCATTGGGAACCGTAAAGAATTATATTATTAAAACTTTACAAAGTCTATCGTTTGTTTAGCCGTTAGTTAAATAAAAAAGAATATTAAGGTGGCTTGGCGAAAAATACGCGTGGCTTAAACCTACAAAATAAAATTGATCCTATAATGCTCTTTTCCATTTTTCAACTTTTTTTCAACACTTTTTCTGCCTTCAGTTGTTTTATCAAAACTATGTATTATCATTGTTTAGAACCGCCTTTAGAAACGCAGTTACTTGCAAGTTACGTGTTAAACCACATATACTTATGTTTTTGTGTAACATTACTTTGCATGTTAAGTTTCTAAATTTGTAGTCAGTTCAATCTTCTTTCAAAAACCTTGATTGTATTTTTATAGGAGATGCTAAAATTATTTTCTCCTTAGGTTAACCTATTGCCATGTGCCTTAATATAACTACCCACGCCCCACCTCACACTCACGCTAATTAGCTATTTAATTAAAATAAACTTTAACAAAACATTGACAAAAAAATGTTTTACAATTTCTCAGTCGAATTCCACGAAAGTCATGCATTTGCCTTAATTCTTATTTACAACCACTCGAACCAATACAACTTCAATTCGTCATGAGGTTATAATATAACGCAATTTAATAACTGTTTGTTCCTTATTTCTAGAATATTTAACCGGCAAAGTAGCTAGGTAAAGATCTTTTCACAAACTTTGTGTTATTTCTGCATTTATAAATAAATACTTTTTTTCAACTTGATAATCTTTCACGCCATGTATATCTTTAGATCAAATACTTTGGCCTAAAGAAACTTACTTGTTATATTGATTTTAAACAGCACGCCATACCACACTATCATGTTGACTTTAAAGAACTCGTCATACCACACTACCAAAGAAAAAACGAACTTAAAACTAAAATTAGTTTTTGAAATAATTCTTGCATATGCTAGCGTTACCTTGCATATGTTAGTGTTTTACCTTGCTTATGTTAAACTTGCATATACTTTAGGGTAAAAAATGAACTATGGCTATATTTATCTTTATAAATTTGATTTTCTTTTGAATTTTTCTAGTCAAACGTCTTATTTTCTACGTTTCAACATTCTGACAACAATATCTTGTGATCTTCTTTCAAATCCTAGCTTATGTTTAGTTGTTAGCAGTTTATGCATGTACGCATCTGTAAATTTGTAAGTGAATATATGTTTATATTTATATATGTATATTTGTGAGTGTTTTTCTTATTTTAAATATGCTGATAATTAAATTTTTTAATTGTTATATTGTTATATACGATATATGCGGAATATATAATTGTACTGTGAAACTTTAATGTTAGCGAAATTTGAAAAAAAAACAACAAAAAAAACACAAAAAACTTGTATAAGATTATTTTCCGTGAGTCGGTAAAAGAGTTTCCGCTACCCGTTTGCATTGTATTAAACGTGTGCTATCGCGTTCAGATTTTTTTAATACTAGCGTAAAAAAGTACGTTTAAGACAAAATGCACAATTTTTTTTTACAAAAACTTTTTTTGGTTCAATTTTTAAAATTGAACCAATAAAAATAATCAATGTTTTAAAATTCACTCTATTTTAAATTTGAAAACATTATTAAAAAATTATTTTTGAAGGTTCCAAAGAATACTCTTGGAAGTAAATGAATAAAACAAACAAATGACATACGACAACAAAGTTTGATCTAAAGGATATTCCGCATCATAAAAAAAGTGTTTCAGAGTTATATTCATCTGTTCGTTTATCACAATATGGATCAGGATGGTCAAATATTGAAAATATCCCATTTGAAATCTTTAAACCTGTTAGTAATTTAAGTTCTCTAAAATCTTCGAAAGCATAAAATTCTTCACCTAGGTATTTTTCAGTTAATTCGTTATAGGTGTATCGATATGGATGAATAGTACACGTTAAAACCAGACATGATTTAGAAACGTAAATTTCACTTTTGATTGCTCTAAAATAAAATTCACTTCTATCATAATATCTTGTCCAAAATAATCGAGGCATTTATGAATATAAAGTAGCAACTTGTTTAAATGATTCTCCAGCTCTCTAATGTAAAAATGATATTCATCTAAAGGAATATGCATAAATATATGTTTTTCATAATAATAATTTTTATTATAAACTTGAGTTTCAAAATACCTTGTATTTTGATGCTTTCTGGTTACGTCATAGTATTCGCTCAATAAACATTTAGATTAAAACCATTGTTACTCATTTTAAATTTCATTATAAAAATCTTTACAAAGTAAATAAAAAATCAAAAACTGCAAAAAAAACTTTGTAACTTTTTTAAGCTGACTTTAATCCTTTATGACAATCATATGGAAAAATTGCATAAATTTTTTCCTAACATTTTTAAAACAACTTTTTTAAATAAAGTGGAGTCAGAGCTTCTGACCCATGTTCTCCTCAATCAAGCGGATTAAGCAGTATGTCACAAACTTCACCACAATCAGATGAAAATATATTGGGGGATTCATTGGTATGGGCTGCTCCATCAGTAATTTCAAAGAATACAATGCATACAAATTTTTTCCCATAACTTTATTTAAAAGGGATCCCAAACCTCAGAGACATGTTGGATCATGTTAAAGAGATTGATTTAAAAAAATATTTAGGCTATATTTTAAGGTTGTTCACGGAAGCAAAAGTTAAATTTTCGATAGAAAAAAAAAGTTTTCGAAACTCTATTTTTGTTTCGGTAAGTTCGAAATAATTTCAAACTAATTAATTTTGCATCGAAACGATTTTTTCATATCGAAATTGTAAAATTTGTTTCGATACATTATTTTGATTTCGAAATCCTGAAAATATTACCGAAACAATTTTTCACATTCGAAATTGTAAAACTTGTTTCGAAATACTTTTGCGATTTCGAAATTCTGAAAAAAATACTGAAACAATTTTTCACCTTCGAAATTCTAAAATTTGCTTTAAAATATTTTTGCGGTTTCGAAATTCTAACAATAACACCGAAACAATTTTTCACTTTCGAAATTCTAAAATTTGCTTCGAAATATTTTTGAGATTTCGAAATTCTAAAAATAATATCGAAACAATTTTTCACTTTCAAAATTCTAAAATTTGGTTCGAAATATTTTTTGCAGGGAATAAAACCCCAACGGTTCTTTTGCAGGGATAAGAACCCTTAGGATAAGATGGGGGGTTGATATTTTGTGACATTTTTTGAAATGGGAGGAGGGGGATCTGAAAAGTTTTTTGCGTGACATAATTTGCAAATGACCCCTTACATCTTCACGGCGAAATGTTTCATATGAAGCCTTAGCTCTCACAAAGTGAACAAAAATCTACCTATAGCAATAGCTACTTAAGTATTTCTGTTTACAATTTAAATTGTAAATTTTGAATTTACAATTTAAATTTTTTAAATTTTTACTTATTCACTTCCCAGTAAATATTGAACAGTTGGTAAGTAGTTGGCCCGATCCTACTAACCAACTATTAGCTGCAGTTGGGCCAACAGTCGGCTGTTTAGTTGGTACTGTTGGTATTTAGTTGGTACCGTGAAAAAAACGTAACGCTTTTACCAACACTTAGCTAACTGTATTATAAACTGTTGGTACCATTAACGGCCCAACAGTAATAAAACAGTTGGCTAACAGTTGGTACCATTACCGGCCCAACTATATGATTTTTTTTCGCGATTATTTAAATTGCACTTTTTTGCACAATTGAAAGTGCAAATGTTATAAATGTTTCAACTATCTTTACAACTTGACGTAATGGTGAAAAATGAGTTGCATATTAGAAATCAAAAGAGAAATGCTATACAAAAAACAAGTTTTTTGCTCGGCAAACAATTTGTTTTTTGTATAGCATTTTGTTTAGCAGAAAAATTTTTTTTTCTGTTGACCTGTGTAATAATACAGTAATAATCATTGAATAATAACAGTAGTAATAGCAATAACAACTACAATTGAGCCCATAAGAGTAAAAGTGGACGAAGTCCATATTTCTATATTGTTAGAAATAAGCGTTCTTAGTGTTTGCATATATTATAAATCAGCCATATGTAATATTATTGATGTCTAGTATCATTTTAAATCTTTTTTCTTAGACAACAAGATATGTAAAATGCACAAACAAATTTTTGAATAATTATTAATAATATAATAATAGTTATGGACTTGGTCCATTTTTTCTCTAAACATAATCAACAAATCGCTAAATCATTTTAGTGTAAAATCATGAACAAATTTCATATTATTCGTTTACAATAGCAATTTAAATTAAGACAAGTAGTACAAATTCATACTATGTTGTAAAAAAACACAATTACTATTTACTAATTATCGGCAAAAATAGTCCTCATTATTACAAACAGTACAATAAAAACCACACGAATTTACTGATCATCGTCGCCGCTGTCATCGAGCAGTTCATCTTCTAGTACATCCTTGTTGTGACCGCTGTGTTCCAACTTTTGATAGAAGTCATGATAGATGGGAGGAATATACTTTAACAGTTTCATTAGATCTGAGTATTTTTCTTTGCTCAGTTTTGTTGCTCCACAGTACAGTGGAGCCAAACTCACTTCACTAAGATTCGTTTGACGTCCGCGTTTCGCTAGCGAAATGAAACTGAATGATGCGTTATCATCTAAAGAGTATTTAAAGAACAGTTTGTATGGCTCGTTCTTTCTAAGCTGCAGCCATTGCATATCCAGCCAGTTGACCTTCTGATCACTCTCATCCACTTTCCGATTTGTAATTAATTTCAATAAGGGCTCCACACTCTTGAAATTATCAGTGCTTAATCTTGCAACACTGAAGCGCTTCTTCATAGAGCAGTTCTTGATCAATTTGTACCACTGTTCTGGCACGAAGATCTCTGTGGATTTTGGTTTTGCTCTCTCAATTATTCCAAAATCTGCATCGTAAGGCAAATAAGAATGCCCAGAGACCATAAACTTATGATTCACCAGTTCAATACTCGTCGTCTGCGTCAAATGCATCCATAACAGTGCAATTTTTATATTTCGATTTTGGCCGCCGCACGAGTCGCTGAATGCTGTAATAGACGTAATATCCCTATTTGCCAGACTTTGACAATATGCCAATAAGCATGAACCGATCTCACCTGCACCTCGTGAAGCTGTTCCCTCATGCCATACATTCATCACTGCATTGTCATTTTTAAGGTCATGAAGGCCTAGATTATACACTGAAAATTAACGGCAATAATAAACTTCATTGGTTGTAAGGCAAGGCAATGACATGACCTTTTGCAGGTCAAAACAAAAAGATGCATGTTTATTGTCTTCATTTTCCTTTTCTAGTTTTAAGGATTGACGCGCCTTCTCTGCTTTGCGCAAATGAATCTCATGCGCTGCTTTTAGTTGAGATTTTTTGTGTTCAGTTTTTTCTATTTCAATGTCTGTTTTAAAAATGTCACATTTCTTGCACGTATCTTTTAGTGGCTGATGGAACGTCAAGTTAAATTCATGATTAAAAATGTCCCGAAATTTCCACTCTTTTTGGGGTTCGACTAAATCCTGTATGCAATTTTCTCTATACATGTCGTACATAGTGGATACCGTCAAATGAGCAGGTAGAAAGATGATGAGACGGCGAGATGCACTGTGACTTCTAGTATAGTGACTTTCGTATGTGGGAAACATGCGAATATGATCTTTAATGCGAGTGATGTGTTCCTCATGAATGCGTTGTATCTTGTGATCATATTTTCCTCGTCCATCTTTGCCTGACACACCACCATTCTCCCGTTGGTTGACTAACGCACGATTTAGTCGACCGCTGCTAATGTCAAATATCGCCAAGAAGTATGGTTTGCAAACAGTAACGGGCTTATTATCTGCAAACACAGAGTATACTCGTGCAAAATCCTTTGCATGTTTTTTTTCATTTTTTTTAATTTTGTTTTTTCTTACTCTTGGTTGTCTACGTTCTACTGTTGATTGTTTCACGCAGCCAGCAAGAAACAGATTTTGTGCATCAAAATCTCCCAATTTCCAGAAATTTTCAAACAGAGTTTTAGTCTGCTCTAAAGTCAAATTTTCAGCACATTTGTTTTTGCAACTGTGATTTATTAAATAATGTTCGTTTAATTTCTTAGCCTTTTGTAACGTTCCGCCATGCTTTACATATTCGCGACCTGTATTTCGTAAGCGCTTAATCACATTTTTCTTCCAGTTCGTTACACAACGTTTTCGTTTTCGAGGGCGTTGATCGGTTACAATCGGAGATTCAGTTGTTACAATCGGAGATTCAGTTGTTACAATCGGAGATTCAACTGCTACAACCGGTGAATTATTGGCTACAATCGGAGATTCAGCTGCTAATGTAGAACGTTCTGTCTGTATATCTGCTGCTAAGTTAGGATCTGCAATTGTTGTATCTGTAGCTAGAGATCTCTGAACCTTCTTGCACTTTATCAATGCCAGTGACACCATGTGTGCGGCTCGTGAATGCATGTTTACACTATTCTACAATAAATATTTTTTAAATATTATATACATTCAGAATACTATTAGAAAGAATAATGTACATCTACACAACATGCATGCAAGTGCTCCCCTAGCTAGATGTTATTAAAGCCACAAAATAGACCTTTCTAAAGAGGCTGTAACTTTGGTAGTGACAGACCATTATATCTACTGTCTAACAAATCAATATTTATATTCCTGCTGAGAGCAATTGAATAAACCTTATATTATCGCTCACCAAACTATTTCAGTTTTTTCACTTTATAAAGTGTGAAAGTGCTGTATACTTCACTATATTAATATAAAACCATAATCAGATATTCATTTAAAGCATCTTACCTGTACAAATGTTATTCTTGTTCTAATATAATAATAAAAATTCTAAGAAAATTTGTAGTTTATGTGGTCTTGAATCTTGATTTCTTACATTAAAGCTCTATCAATGGACTTGGTCCACTATTACTCTCTATACCTGGTGATTTATTGTTAGAGTAAAAATGTGCTGCCCTCTGTTGAATAAGAAATAAATGTGTTATGGTCTAGGTCCTTTTTTGCTCTAAAAATATAGCAAATTTTTAGCAGTTTTACATACATAAGGGTCATTTGAAAAAAATTGGACCACTTTTACTCTCATAGGCTCAATTATAATAATAACAGCAGTAATTTACAACAGTAACAATAATAAAAAACTAGCAGTAAGCAACCCCTAATATGGGTTATGAGTAATTAAATCATTAATAACAAAAACACATTAATAACTTGATATATTATCTTAAAAATTAAATACAAATTTATCTATAAATAATATTTTAACTTTGACTTTTTATCAGCAATGTCATTGTTTATAGTTAACGACATAAAGACTGCATAAACATCAGTTAAGTTCTTTTTAAAATCTGTCAAAACACAGGCACCAGAAAAGGAAAGTCAAGTAAAGCCTGCAAGTACCTAAAAAAAAGAACTTAAAAAAATTTTAATTAAAAATTACAATTTTTAATTAAAAAAGTATTATTTGCATTTTATTGTTAGTAGAATTAGGATAATATTACAGAAAATATAGAGAATAAAAAAATAGCTATAACAGCCTAGGTCTATCAACACAAAACACGTGGATAATTTGTGCTCTTCATACAAATGAACTACCTCTCCGACATCTAATGATTCAGCTTAATGGAAAAACTACGTTTAAAATTAATTTTTCTGGTTCTATTGGAAAACTTATAGGTAAGGCAACTAGCTTCAAAGTCAAAGATAGCATAGTAAAAATTGAATTTCCTAATGCAAAAATAGAACTTGACTCTGACGTTGTAAAGTCGCTATCTGATGATCAAAAGTATCTTTATAAAATTGCCCATGCAATTAACGCTGGGGTTTTTCCGGAAAATCTTAAAAGTAAAGAAATTGGTCCACATTCGCATGCAAGATGGTTGAATTTTGCAAATAGAATATGTTTACTTTGGTGCTCTGAAATCGTACTTTCAGTTGAAGAAACATATAATCTGCAACTTCTGGTGGAGTTTATTGTTGGTGTTTATGCGCCACTTTGGTTTGAAATCAAAGTAAAGTGGAAGTGGACTGAAGGGCCTAATCATATACTCAAGCAGTTAAAACTTCTTTGTCATCAAGGACTTAAAGTTAAAGACATTGTAATGCCCTACGTTTTATCTTCTTCATGGAATGCTCATAGTGAAAATGTTCTTCAAACGTTGTTATGTAGTCTAGAAAAAAAGAAAGACAATTTGCAGTTGAAACAATTTTAAAATTAAGAGGAGATTTAAAATACGAAAACACTAGTGTAAGAAGTAGAAAACATCATATACATAATGAAAATGCTGAATCACTTTTTGATCTAATTGATTGGAGCTTGGATGTACACGAACCTTTACTTACATGTTTATTGTCAAAGGATGAACTTTTAAAATACAATGATATTCCGATGTATGTACCTTGTTTTCCTGTTCATGGGCAAGCTATTGAACGATGTGTCCAAGAAGTCACACGAGCTTCTCAATCGGTATTTGGAAAAGATAGAAGAGATGGGTTCATAAGAGCAACATTAGCACATCGAGAAATCATGCCCGTGAACCAATCAAAAAAAGATCTATTTAAATTAATTTAAGCAATATTAATTTTTTGATGTTTTGCTTTGATTATTTATGATCACAGTAAATAAGTTGAACTTTAAATATATTGTATCTTTTAAATGACATTTTATATATTTTATTTATGACTTTATGAAGAGTAGCACCCAAAATTATGTTTTATTTTAATGTCTATATTATACCTGGTTGTTTTTTGATGATTGCATTGCCATAGGCTTAAATAAAAGGACAGAAAAGTGCTAATTTGATGCATTTTAGTAAAACTATCGTTTTTTAAATGCCCTGCGCCCACAATAGATGAACTTTTTAGGAAAAAAAAAATTATTCACGTCTTTTCTAATATCCTAATACATAAAAAAAATATCACGCACGCTCTCATTTTTTAAATTTATAAGTAGAATTTTTTTGTAAAATCCATAATGGTAGCCAACTTTTCTTACGTCTATCGTGTTTGTATAGCATTAAAAAAGTAGCACCGAATATATATATATATTTTTTTATGCCTTTATTATGTCTGATTGTTATTTAATAATTGCCTTTCCTTTGGCTAATATAAAAAAGGCCGAAAAATGCCAATATGATAAGATTTTCGTAAAACTGACATTTTTCAAACGCCCTGCACCCACACTAGATGAACTTTTTAAGAAAAAAAAAATTATTCACGTCTCTTCTAATACCCTAATACATAAAAAAAATGTTGCGCGCGCTCCCATATCCAAAATTTTAAAAGTACGACCCACCCTAATATATATATATATATATGTATATATATATATGTATATATATATATATATATATATATATATATATATATATATATATATATATATATATATATATATATGTATATATATATATATATATATATATATATATATATATAATATATATATATATATATATATATATATATATATATATATATATATATATATATATATATATATATATATATATATGTATATATATATATACATGGCTGGCCAGAATTTTTTGTTGTTTTGAGAACATTTAAAAAAACAAAAAGAAAGCGCAAAAAAGATTAATTGGACCGAGAGTTAATTAAAGAGTTTTATATAGTTTTTATTTATATGCTCATGTCTTATTTCCAGTGCTGGACTAAAGAGGGTTGGGGTAAAGGAGGCCCGGGCCCCGCAATGTTAGGGGCCCTGAAATAGTCAAAAAGACTTTTTTTTTTAGTCATTTTTACGGTGTGGCACATAAAAAGGCCTCCAATGTAAAAACAGCCCCCAAATAAAACTAATGCAAGCTTTAGTTTTATTTTAGCTAAATTATTTTATAAATAAAAGTTATTTTTTTTAATAACAATTTTATGTTTCGCGTGAAAATTTTAAAATATTTGAAACAATTCTTTTTAGATGAACAATCAAATAAGTAAAATCATTGTGTTACTGTAGAAATTAAAATAACTAGATAGAAATCAACTAAAAATACTTTATGAAAAGGAAGTGGAACTACTTTACAATATCGCTAATGATGTTTAGCGAGTGGGCTTTTTAATTTCAATTAGTATTTAAAACAGAAAAAAGTAACTTTTAGTTAAATGATAATGAGTTTGTAAGAATCGCAACTGAAGCGAAAATATTTAGAGCTAATAAAACAATATCTAAGAACTTAAAAACTTTTCTTTATATTTAACAACTTTCTAAAAAAATATATATATATATTTATATAGAGGGCGCGAGTTACTTTGTTTGCATGTTTGTGTTTAGTAACCAGAAACTTCTTTTAAGTTTATTTCATAATTAGTTTTATTAATTTCGATGATTATTACCAATTTCATTGAAAACACAATTATTGTTGTCTTTTTGTTTAACAAATAAATCGTAAAAATTGCTTTAAAAGAATAAAAAATAGATACACATAATTACATAATTATATAAAAAATAAGAATATACTAATAAAAATCAATAATACATAATAAACTTTCAAAATTTTGACAATTTAAAAAATATATATTTAAAACATTTATTTTTGTAAACAAATAATATTAGTTTAAAAGATTTACTGCTTTGCAGATGTGGCTTCGAGAATGAGCCATAGTATTAAAGTATTAGTTCGTATGGTATATATTCTTAAAACAATTTATGCTAGAAATATCAACAAATTTCGAATAATAAAATTTGTAAAACAATTCAACAGAAAACTGTAGAACTTTATTTTGCTTAGTCAGCGTATTTTTTGAACCATTAGAATTAGTTTGTTCGTAGATTTGGCAGGTTTTTAGTGTTCGCGAATATTCTTTTTGTGCTTCAACACCAAGATATTTTGAGAACATTCAAGTTTATGCATGCTTCCATGTATGTCCGTAAAAAATTTTTTGTTTTACGGAAATACGTAAACTTAAATGTTCTAAAAATGACTACAAAACCCGGCCAGTTTTTCGCAACTAAATATTATTTCCGTTGTCAGTAATCGAGAGTAATCGCTCTCGCTTCCTGACCAAACCTGATATATATATATATATATATATATATATATATATATATATATATATATATATATATATATATATATATATATATATATATATATATATATATATATATATATATATATATATATATATATATATATATATATATATATATATATATATATATATATATATATATATATATATATATATATATATATATATATATATATATATATATAAATTCTCTAATTTTTCTTATCCTGTATTCTGGAATGTCTGCCAAGGTCTTGTTTTAGAATCCTGAACTCAACCTTTTTAAATTTTTACAGGTTCTTTGGTGTTCTGCACTTTTTGTAATAATTTTCTTTTTGGCCTCACCAATATATATACATCCGCATAAGCATTTAAGCACGTAAACACTCAATTTGAATTCCATGATACAATATATGTTGCAATATATGTTATTGGGAGTTGCAATATATGTTATTGGGAGTTAGAGTAAATATAACTCTGATGTTTTGCTTCATAAATTCTCTTTGGAGTTTAAGGCTAATAATAGGTATCCAAAGTAGTTTAATAAACTGTTTATCTTATTGTTTAGATGTAGAATTTTTTAAAACGCAGACTATATATTTTTTGGTTATTTTAATAAGATTACTTTTGTTATTCCAATTTCAAAAACCGTATCTATGAGGAAATTGCATTAGATGCATTAGATGAAGGTGGAGAGGTTAAGGCCATCGCTCTTGACATTTCAAAAGCTTTTGATAAAGTTTGGCATGCTGGTCCTCTCCATAAGCTTTCTTCTTATGGTGTATCCCGCAACATCTTCAAGATCATTGAATCCTTACTTTCCAATCGTAGCATAAAAGTTGTCCTCGATGGACAACACTCTTCTTCTTATTCTGTAACTTCAGGGGTTCCTCAAGGTTCTATCCTTGGCCCTATACTCTTTTTAATTTACATTAATGACCTTCCAGATATTCTCACATCTATGGTGGCATTGTTTGCTGATGATACTACCATTTATTCTTGTCGTGACAAGAAACCAACACCCTCTGGTTGCTTGGAAGGGGCATTTGAGCTTGAAAAGGATCTCACTTCTGCTACAGCATGGGGCTCATAGTGGCTGGTGAACTTTAATTTGAATAAAACTCAATTTTTTTCAGCCAATCGTTATTGCAATAATTTAGATCTTCCTATATTTATGAACGGTGATGTACTCGATGAGTCACCTACTTTTCATCTTCTAGGATTAACTCTTACTTCCAATCTTTCTTGGAAACCATATATCAAATCAGTTGCAAAATTAGCATCTGCTAAGGTTACATCTCTTTGTCAAGCTCGTCACTTTCTTACTTCGGATTCTATTCTCTATCTCTATAAATCTCAAATCCGGCCTTGTATTGAATACTGTTGCTATATCTGGTCCAGATCTTCTAATGATGCCCTTTCTCTTTTAGACAAGGTGCAAAAACGCATTGTAAACATAGTTGGACCTGCTCTTGCAGCCAACCTCCAACCATTATCACATCGTCGTAATGTTGCTTCTTTTTCTCTTTTCTACAAATTCTATAATGGGCACTGCTCTAAAGAGTTAGCGTCTCTTGTGCCATTTACTAAAATTCATTCTTGTGTTACTCATCATTCAATTAAGTGTCATCCTTTTTCTGTGACTGTTCCTAAGTGCTCCAAAAATGCTTTTTCGTCTAGTTTTTTTCATCGAACATCAGTTCCTTGGAATTGGATTCCTTTATCTTGCATTCCTGATTCATATAATTTGCAATCTTTTAAGTCGTCCGTCAATCGTTATCTTGCTCTACAATCTTCATCTTTTCTCTTTCAGTAACTTCCAACTTTAATTAGTGGCTGCTTGCAGCCTTGTTGGAAGCGAAGATGTTTAAAAAAAAAATAAATAAATAAATATCTTGTGAGAAATATTTTTAAGAATAGGGTTGACAAAGGTCGAGTTCAGGAGCCACAGAACATACTAAAACATCCTACTGTACTTTTGCTTGGCTGAATCCTAAGACCTTGGCAGTCATTCCAGAATACTGGATAAGAATAATTAGAGAATTCGTGGAGATAAATAAAGCAAGAGTTTGACACAAATTAGGTATTGAGCAAACTGTCCTAAATTTAGATGACAGGGATAATGTTAAAACAAAAACTTGGGGACTAATTTTGATATATATATATATATATATATATATATATATATATATATATATATATATATATATATATATATATATATTTTAAATTATATGTATATATATATATATATATATATATATATATATATATATATATATATATATATATATATATATATATAATTAGTAAAAAACACTTATCTAACTTTTATCTTCTACTCGGAGTTTCACCATCGCTGGATCATCAGGAAGCTGGATCATCAGAAGTCTTCCTGATGATCCAGCGATGGTGAAACTCCGAGTAGAAGATAAAAGTTAGATAAGTGTTTTTTACTAATTAATTATTGCTCTGTTCTTTAAGAACATTGAGCACTCTATTTGTAAAATACACTAACATAATTTACATATATATATATATATATATATATATATATATATATATATATATATATATATATATATATATATATATATATTAGGGATATGACAATTTTTAAAGACCCTATCCCCATGTTATTTTTTGTGGAGTTTTAATGCAAAGATCAAGAAAAATCCAATGGCAAGTGTCAACATTAAACACATGTCACCCCCCCCCCCTTATTCAAATTTATAAAAATATATACAATTATACATTGTACAAAATGGTTTTTTTTAATCAAAAATACAAACATACAGGTTTTAGTGTTCATTTGTTAAAAGAAATTTAATGTTAATTTTTTCAATGCTTTTGCTCAATGGAAGTAAATCCTGCAGAACTTTAATTGCACGTTCAGCACAAATGTTTGACCTTTGAGTTGAGCTTTGAGTCGACTCAACCGACCAAAAAGTCCTTAAAGTCTTTATTGCCTTTGAGTGATCTTTGCAAACGGCTGCCAAATTATTGTAGTTATCCTGATTATAAACCTGACCAGAAAACCAGATGTCACTCCACGTGCCACTAATAAAGTCACATGATGACTGACCTTCGGCTGACTGTCGAAATTCTGGAAGTAAAGTATAAGCTAGCAAAGCATAGATCGCTAGGCTATTCCATCTTGCATTGCTTATACAGGGCTTGTGATGAAGCGAGCGCAATCGCGCTCCGCTCGTAAATTGCGCCCGTAAACGGTATTTTTTTAAACGTTCTAGGCGCGATAAACAACGCTTGCTCAGCTTATAACGAGCGTATAAAATAACGCTCGTCCAATAGTACGGGGTTATTTTTTTATTTTCATAAAATATTTAAAAAAGATTTTTTATTAAAGATATTCTGTTATCAAAGCTCTGATATAAAATAACGTAATAAATGAGCAGTGCACGTGGAAACACAATGTGAATACAAAAATGCGCAAATAAAATAAGAATAGAAAATTAGAAAACCGTTATAAGAAAATTGAAACTGCAGAGTATTTTTAATCTTGTGAAAAATCAAGTAAGATTTATTGTTTGTAATATTCCACACATCGTTTATAATAAAAATAAATATTAATAATAGAGTATTTTTAAAATTAGTTTTTGTTCTTAGTATAGAGTAATTTTTAAAATTAGTTTTTATTCAGAGTATAGGTTTTTTATTAACTGTTATGTATTCTAATTCAAATTTAAAACGATTCTGTTGTTTAGAATGTTTGCAATCAAGGGCATTCAAAAAGGAAACAAAGTAATGATGTCAATATTTATTAAATGGAAAGTTATTATTCTTGTTTATTATTATTTCAAATTATTCTTTTGTTATTTTTTTAAGATAAAAAAATGTTATTTAAAAAAAGAATTTTAGAAAAAAATTAAATAATTAAATTGAACAAAAATTATCAAGAAATATAAAAACCATTGGCCGTAAATTAAGTTTACAGCGTAAGATTTTAAAATAAATATATCAAAACAACGAAGCAAAACTAAGTCACTAAATTATACTTCAATACTAAATCAATAAGAAGTTGCGTTTTTGTTTGATATTATTTTTTTATAACATAAATAGTTAAAAATAAATCGCGATCTGACAATATACAAGAAGTTTGGAAGTATAAAAATCTACTTTGTTGAAGAAGTTTCATGAGTGTGATACTAATTCAAAGATTTTTTGACATAAGATTTATGTAACAAATAAAAAAAGATATAAAAAATAAAAAGCTTTTTATGAGTATCGCCTTCAGCAATTTTCATGATCGCGCTCGTCGACGTTATCTCGAGCGCACATAATCACGCTCGATAAAAACATATTCTGATTTTACGAGCGCGATATAACACGCTTGACGATTTTATTCATCACAAGCCCTGCTTATATTTGGCAAAGTTTTGAAATTTACTTTAGGGAAGCATCCTGTTTTCTTAAACTGTCTGTAACAAGTGATCAAGTAATGAAGGAAAGCCATATCATCTCTCCAAACATTTTTTATTCTTCCTTCAGAGTATCTCCAGAATTGTCAAAAGATGCTTTCAGTTGCTGGTACTCTTCTGTCATTCTGCTAATGAACCAATAATTGAGATTAGGCAAAGTTGTTGCTGCTTCAAAATAATCATTTATCACATGTTTTAGTAATGTATCAAGAACATGATGCTGGCATCCAATATAAAGAGGTTTGTCTAATCCAAGCTTAACAAAATGCTTCTGTAGTAGTGTGACTGCCCCAACAGATTTTCCTGTATTTGCAGAGGTTGTATCAGAAATTATTAACTTAATTGCAGGCCATAGCTTATATTCATCAAGCACAGTTTTTATTCCATTGAATATTGTTTCACCTTTTCCATTGATCAGTGCAAGAACTGCTAGTTTAACTTCTCTATTTTCATTTTTTAGAACTACAACCTGGTACTCTGTATTCTTTATGTGCTTTCCATCAAAGTGCAAGCTCCAGTTTTCGTTTCTTAGAGTTTAAATAAAATGTCCTTTTAATTTTTCTCCTGCTTTTATTGTAGCTTTGTAAACACCACTTTGACTTGGAGTTGGAAAAGAAATTCCATCTTTTGCAAGAGTTTTGCAGACTGTGTATGGCTTTCTTGAACTCAGTTTTGCTTTTGTCACCAAATTTATTGCATAATCAGTTTTTTGTCTTTTACATGTTGTTGGAGCCTCTGAATCTTGGGAACCACTGTCAGAATCTTGTTTTTCTTCTTCAGTGCTAAAATGTTCTTCATCTTCACTGCTTAAATCATCCTTAGTATCTTGACTGACTTTTTGCTTAATCAACTTTAGTTTTCTAGGATGAACTCCTTGTGTATCTTCAATTGTTGTGCAGTAGCCAGCTCTACCATTTGTTGACATTTGAAGATTATAGAAGGCTTTATCTTCCTGGCACAACCATTCTCCATTTTCATCAGTTACGTTGAACAAGTTGGTAAAGTCTTGCGTTCCTGGTTTTCTGCTGTCTTTTTCATACTAGTTTAATACATTCTCAATTTTTCTTTCCACTGTAGATTTGCCTTTTTGAATTGGAAGATTCAGTTTTTTCCATAAGATTTTTACTTCTTTGACCACTATCACAACTCTCTCCTCTCTACTTTTCATATTTGCAGCCAAACACTTAAATCTGTCCAGGATATGCTGTTCTGTTGGCATTTTGTTCATTTGATCAAGACTGTCAACAATCTTTGCATACTTTCTTGAATTCTTGGCTGTTTCAAACCTCACCATAGTTTCTTATTCAAATCTGAAGGAAGACTATTTTTAGACATCTTGACTATAGTCTTGTCGAATTATAATTTGAGTGTAAATTTAATTATCTACAAATAAACAAATCTTATGAGTTTAGGTTATCAAAAGAAGTTTATAAAATATTAAAAGTCAGGTGATGATAACAAATATAATATATAATATGAAAGATTATGTAATATGAATGCATACATTTACCAAAATCACACCAGCAATAAACTGAGGCTGTGATACCTTAAACTGTACTGTATCTAACAATAGATACACTATGAGTCATAAAAAAACATGCCACTGAACTTATTGCAATAACTTTGCTCATTGTGAACCGATTATAAAAATGGTGTCTTCTTCAAGTAGAGAACAGTGGTATATTGTTTTTAATAAGACTATTAACAGTGATATATTGTTTTTAATAAGACTATTAACAGTGATATATTGTTTTTAATAAGACTATTAACAGTGGTATATTGTTTTTAATAAGACTATTAACAGTGATATATTGTTTTTAATAAGACTATTAACAGTGATATATTGTTTTTAATAAGACTATTAACAGTGATATATTGTTTTTAATAAGACTATTAACAGTGGTATATTGTTTTTAATAAGACTATTAACAGTGATATATTGTTTTTAATAAGACTATTAACAGTGATATATTGTTTTTAATAAGACTATTAACAGTGGTATATTACTTTTAATAAGACTATTAACAGTGGTATATTGTTTTTAATAAGACTATTAACAGTGGTATATTGTTTTTAATAAGACTATTAACAGTGGTATATTGTTTTTAATAAGACTATTAACAGTGATATATTGTTTTTAATAAGACTATTAACAGTGATATATTGTTTTTAATAAGACTATTAACAGTGATATATTGTTTTTAATAAGACTATTAACAGTGATATATTGTTTTTAATAAGACTATTAACAGTGATATATTGTTTTTAATAAGACTATTAACAGTGGTATATTGTTTTTAATAAGACTATTAACAGTGGTATATTGTTTTTAAAAAGACTATTAACAGTGGTATATTGTTTTTAATAAGACTATTAAAAGTGGTATATTGTTTTTAATAAGACTATTAACAGTGGTATATTGTTTTTAATAAGACTATTAACAGTGGTATATTGTTTTTAATAAGACTATTAACAGTGATATATTGTTTTTAATAAGACTATTATTAGTGATATATTGTTTTTAATAAGACTATTAACAGTGGTATATTGTTTTTAATAAGACAATTAACAGTATAATATTGCTTTTAATAAGACTATTAACAGTGGTATATTGTTTTTAATAAGACTATTAACAGTGGTATATTGTTTTTAATAAGACTATTAACAGTGGTATATTGTTTTTAATAAGACTATTAACAGTGATATATTGTTTTTAATAAGACTATTAACAGTGATATATTGTTTTTAATAAGACTATTAACAGTGATATATTGTTTTTAATAAGACTATTAACAGTGATATATTGTTTTTAATAAGACTATTAACAGTGATATATTGTTTTTAATAAGACTATTAACAGTGATATATTGTTTTTAATAAGACTATTAACAGTGGTATATTGTTTTTAATAAGACTATTAACAGTGATATATTGTTTTTAATAAGACTATTAACAGTGATATATTGTTTTTAATAAGACTATTAACAGTGATATATTGTTTTTAATAAGACTATTAACAGTGGTATATTGTTTTTAATAAGACTATTAACAGTGATATATTGTTTTTAATAAGACTATTAACAGTGATATATTGTTTTTAATAAGACTATTAACAGTGGTGTATTGTTTTTAATAAGACTATTAACAGTGGTATATTGTTTTTAATAAGACTATTAACAGTGGTATATTACTTTTAATAAGACTATTAACAGTGGTATATTGTTTTTAATAAGACTATTAACAGTGGTATATTGTTTTTAATAAGACTATTAACAGTGGTATATTGTTTTTAATAAGACTATTAACAGTGATATATTGTTTTTAATAAGACTATTAACAGTGATATATTGTTTTTAATAAGACTATTAACAGTGATATATTGTTTTTAATAAGACTATTAACAGTGATATATTGTTTTTGATAAGACTATTAACAGTGGTATAATGTTTTTAATAAGACTATTAACAGTGGTATATTGTTTTTAATAAGACTATTAACAGTGATATATTGTTTTTAATAAGACTATTAACAGTGATATATTGTTTTTAATAAGACTATTAACAGTGGTATATTGTTTTTAATAAGACTATTAACAGTGGTATATTACTTTTAATAAGACTATTAACAGTGGTATATTGTTTTTAATAAGACTATTAACAGTGGTATATTGTTTTTAATAAGACTATTAACAGTGGTATATTGTTTTTAATAAGACTATTAACAGTGATATATTGTTTTTAATAAGACTATTAACAGTGATATATTGTTTTTAATAAGACTATTAACAGTGATATATTGTTTTTAATAAGACTATTAACAGTGGTATATTGTTTTTAATAAGACTATTAACAGTGGTATATTGTTTTTAATAAGACTATTAACAGTGATATATTGTTTTTAATAAGACTATCAACAGTGGTATATTGTTTTTAATAAGACTATTAACAGTGATATATTCTTTTTAATAAGACTATTAACAGTGGTATATTGTTTTTAATAACACTATTAACAGTGATATATTGTTTTTAATAAGACTATTAACAGTGATATATTGTTTTTAATAAGACTATTAACAGTGGTATATTGTTTTTAATAAGACTATTAACAGTGATATATTGTTTTTAATAAGACTATTAACAGTGATATATTGTTTTTAATAAGACTATTAACAGTGATATATTGTTTTTAATAAGACTATTAACAGTGATATATTGTTTTTAATAAGACTATTAACAGTGATATATTGTTTTTAATAAGACTATTAACAAAGGTATATTGTTTTTAATAAGACTATTAACAGTGATATATTGTTTTTATTAAGACTATTAACAGTGATATATTGTTTTTAATAAGACTATTAACAGTGGTATATTGTTTTTAATAAGACTATTAACAGTGGTATATTACTTTTAATAAGACTATTAACAGTGGTATATTGTTTTTAATAAGACTATTAACAGTGGTTTATTGTTTTTAATAAGACTATTAACAGTGATATATTGTTTTAAATAAGACTATTAACAGTGATATATTGTTTTTAATAAGACTATTAACAGTGGTGTATTGTTTTTAATAAGACTATTCACAGTGGTATATTGTTTTTAATAAGACTTTTAACAGTGGTATTTTGTTTTTAATAAGACTATTAACAGTGAGATATTGTTTTTAATAAGACTATTAACAGTGATATATTGTTTTTAATAAGACTATTAACAGTGGTATATTGTTTTTAATAAGACTATTAACAGTGGTATATTACTTTTAATAAGACTATTAACAGTGGTATATTGTTTTTAATAAGATTATTAACAGTGGTATATTGTTTTTAATAAGACTATTAACAGTGGTATATTGTTTTTAATAAGACTATTAACAGTGATATATTGTTTTTAATAAGACTATGAACAGTGATATATTGTTTTTAATAAGACTATTAACAGTGATATATTGTTTTTAATAAGACTATTAACAGTGATATATTGTTTTTAATAAGACTATTAACAGTGATATATTGTTTTTAATAAGACTATTAACAGTGGTATATTGTTTTTAATAAGACTATTAACAGTGGTATATTGTTTTTAAAAAGACTATTAACAGTGGTATATTGTTTTTAATAAGACTATTAAAAGTGGTATATTGTTTTTAATAAGACTATTAACAGTGGTATATTGTTTTTAATAAGACTATTAACAGTGGTATATTGTTTTTAATAAGACTATTAACAGTGATATATTGTTTTTAATAAGACTATTAACAGTGATATATTGTTTTTAATAAGACTATTAACAGTGGTATATTGTTTTTAATAAGACAATTAACAGTGGTATATTACTTTTAATAAGACTATTAACAGTGGTATATTGTTTTTAATAAGACTATTAACAGTGGTATATTGTTTTTAATAAGACTATTAACAGTGGTATATTGTTTTTAATAAGACTATTAACAGTGATATATTGTTTTTAATAAGACTATTAACAGTGATATATTGTTTTTAATAAGACTATTAACAGTGATATATTGTTTTTAATAAGACTATTAACAGTGATATATTGTTTTTAATAAGACTATTAACAGTGATATATTGTTTTTAATAAGACTATTAACAGTGATATATTGTTTTTAATAAGACTATTAACAGTGGTATATTGTTTTTAATAAGACTATTAACAGTGGTATATTGTTTTTAATAAGACTATTAACAGTGGTATATTGTTTTTAATAAGACTATTAACAGTGATATATTGTTTTTAATAAGACTATTAACAGTGGTATATTGTTTTTAATAAGACAATTAACAGTGGTATATTACTTTTAATAAGACTATTAACAGTGGTATATTGTTTTTAATAAGACTATTAACAGTGGTATATTGTTTTTAATAAGACTATTAACAGTGGTATATTGTTTTTAATAAGACTATTAACAGTGATATATTGTTTTTAATAAGACTATTAACAGAGATATATTGTTTTTAATAAGACTATTAACAGTGATATATTGTTTTTAATAAGACTATTAACAGTGATATATTGTTTTTAATAAGACTATTAACAGTGATATATTGTTTTTAATAAGACTATTAACAGTGATATATTGTTTTTAATAAGACTATTAACAGTGGTATATTGTTTTTAATAAGACTATTAACAGTGATATATTGTTTTTAATAAGACTATTAACAGTGATATATTGTTTTTAATAAGACTATTAACAGTGATATATTGTTTTTAATAAGACTATTAACAGTGGTATATTGTTTTTAATAAGACTATTAACAGTGATATATTGTTTTTAATAAGACTATTAACAGTGATATATTGTTTTTAATAAGACTATTAACAGTGGCATATTGTTTTTAATAAGACTATTAACAGTGGTATATTGTTTTTAATAAGACTATTAACAGTGGTATATTACTTTTAATAAGACTATTAACAGTGGTATATTGTTTTTAATAAGACTATTAACAGTGGTATATTGTTTTTAATAAGACTATTAACAGTGGTATATTGTTTTTAATAAGACTATTAACAGTGATATATTGTTTTTAATAAGACTATTAACAGTGATATATTGTTTTTAATAAGACTATTAACAGTGATATATTGTTTTTAATAAGACTATTAACAGTGATATATTGTTTTTAATAAGACTATTAACAGTGGTATAATGTTTTTAATAAGACTATTAACAGTGGTATATTGTTTTTAATAAGACTATTAACAGTGGTATATTGTTTTTAATAAGACTATTAACAGTGGTATATTGTTTTTAATAAGACTATTAACAGTGATATATTGTTTTTAATAAGACTATTAACAGTGGTATATTGTTTTTAATAAGACTATTAACAGTGATATATTCTTTTTAATAAGACTATTAACAGTGGTATATTGTTTTTAATAACACTATTAACAGTGATATATTGTTTTTAATAAGACTATTAACAGTGATATATTGTTTTTAATAAGACTATTAACAGTGGTATATTGTTTTTAATAAGACTATTAACAGTGATATATTGTTTTTAATAAGACTATTAACAGTGATATATTGTTTTTAATAAGACTATTAACAGTGATATATTGTTTTTAATAAGACTATTAACAGTGATATATTGTTTTTAATAAGACTATTAACAGTGATATATTGTTTTTAATAAGACTATTAACAGTGGTATATTGTTTTTAATAAGACTATTAACAGTGATATATTGTTTTTATTAAGACTATTAACAGTGATATATTGTTTTTAATAAGACTATTAACAGTGGTATATTGTTTTTAATAAGACTATTAACAGTGGTATATTACTTTTAATAAGACTATTAACAGTGGTATATTGTTTTTAATAAGACTATTAACAGTGGTATATTGTTTTTAATAAGACTATTAACAGTGGTATATTGTTTTTAATAAGACTATTAACAGTGGTATATTGTTTTTAAAAAGACTATTAACAGTGGTATATTGTTTTTAATAAGACTATTAAAAGTGGTATATTGTTTTTAATAAGACTATTAACAGTGGTATATTGTTTTTAATAAGACTATTAACAGTGGTATATTGTTTTTAATAAGACTATTAACAGTGATATATTGTTTTTAATAAGACTATTAACAGTGATATATTGTTTTTAATAAGACTATTAACAGTGGTATATTGTTTTTAATAAGACTATTAACAGTGGTATATTACTTTTAATAAGACTATTAACAGTGGTATATTGTTTTTAATAAGACTATTAACAGTGGTTTATTGTTTTTAATAAGACTATTAACAGTGATATATTGTTTTAAATAAGACTATTAACAGTGATATATTGTTTTTAATAAGACTATTAACAGTGGTGTATTGTTTTTAATAAGACTATTCACAGTGGTATATTGTTTTTAATAAGACTTTTAACAGTGGTATTTTGTTTTTAATAAGACTATTAACAGTGATATATTGTTTTTAATAAGACTATTAACAGTGATATATTGTTTTTAATAAGACTATTAACAGTGGTATATTGTTTTTAATAAGACTATTAACAGTGGTATATTACTTTTAATAAGACTATTAACAGTGGTATATTGTTTTTAATAAGACTATTAACAGTGGTATATTGTTTTTAATAAGACTATAAACAGTGGTATATTGTTTTTAATAAGACTATTAACAGTGATATATTGTTTTTAATAAGACTATTAACAGTGATATATTGTTTTTAATAAGACTATTAACAGTGATATATTGTTTTTAATAAGACTATTAACAGTGATATATTGTTTTTAATAAGACTATTAACAGTGATATATTGTTTTTAATAAGACTATTAACAGTAATATATTGTTTTTAATAAGACTATTAACAGTGGTATATTGTTTTTAAAAAGACTATTAACAGTGGTATATTGTTTTTAATAAGACTATTAAAAGTGGTATATTGTTTTTAATAAGACTATTAACAGTGGTATATTGTTTTTAATAAGACTATTAACAGTGGTATATTGTTTTTAATAAGACTATTAACAGTGATATATTGTTTTTAATAAGACTATTAACAGTGATATATTGTTTTTAATAAGACTATTAACAGTGGTATATTGTATTTAATAAGACAATTAACAGTGGTATATTACTTTTAATAAGACTATTAACAGTGGTATATTGTTTTTAATTAGACTATTAACAGTGGTATATTGTTTTTAATAAGACTATTAACAGTGGTATATTGTTTTTAATAAGACTAATAACAGTGATATATTGTTTTTAATAAGACTAATAACAGTGATATATTGTTTTTAATAAGACTATTAACAGTGATATATTGTTTTTAATAAGACTATTAACAGTGATATATTGTTTTTAATAAGACTATTAACAGTGATATATTGTTTTTAATAAGACTATTAACAGTGATATATTGTTTTTAATAAGACTATTAACAGTGGTATATTGTTTTTAATAAGACTATTAACAGTGGTATATTGTTTTTAATAAGACTATTAACAGTGGTATATTGTTTTTAATAAGACTATTAACAGTGATATATTGTTTTTAATAAGACTATTAACAGTGATATATTGTTTTTAATAAGACTATTAACAGTGGTATATTGTTTTTAATAAGACAATTAACAGTGGTATATTACTTTTAATAAGACTATTAACAGTGGTATATTGTTTTTAATAAGACTATTAACAGTGGTATATTGTTTTTAATAAGACTATTAACAGTGGTATATTGTTTTTAATAAGACTATTAACAGTGATATATTGTTTTTAATAAGACTATTAACAGAGATATATTGTTTTTAATAAGACTATTAACAGTGATATATTGTTTTTAATAAGACTATTAACAGTGGTATATTGTTTTTAATAAGACTATTAACAGTGATATATTGTTTTTAATAAGACTATTAACAGTGATATATTGTTTTTAATAAGACTATTAACAGTGGCATATTGTTTTTAATAAGACTATTAACAGTGGTATATTGTTTTTAATAAGACTATTAACAGTGGTATATTACTTTTAATAAGACTATTAACAGTGGTATATTGTTTTTAATAAGACTATTAACAGTGATATATTGTTTTTAATAAGACTATTAACAGTGATATATTGTTTTTAATAAGACTATTAACAGTGATATATTGTTTTTAATAAGACTATTAACAGTGATATATTGTTTTTAATAAGACTATTAACAGTGATATATTGTTTTTAATAAGACTATTAACAGTGGTATATTGTTTTTAATAAGACTATTAACAGTGGTATATTGTTTTTAATAAGACTATTAACAGTGGTATATTGTTTTTAATAAGACTATTAACAGTGATATATTGTTTTTAATAAGACTATTAACAGTGGTATATTGTTTAATAAGACTATTAACAGTGGTATATTGTTTTTATTAAGACTATTAACAGTGGTATATTGTTTTTAATAAGACTATTAACAGTGATATATTGTTTTTAATAAGACTATTAACAGTGATATATTGTTTTTAATAAGACTATTAACAGTGGTATATTGTTTTTAATAAGACTATAAACAGTGGTATATTGTTTTTAATAAGACTATTAACAGTGGTATATTGTTTTTAATAAGACTATAAACAGTGGTATATTGTTTTTAATAAGACTATTAACAGTGATTTATTGTTTTTAATAAGACTATTAACAGTGATATATTGTTTTTAATAAGACTATTAACAGTGGTATATTGTTTTTAATAAGACTATTAACAGTGGTATATTGTTTTTAATAAGACTATTAACAGTGATATATTGTTTTTAATAAGACTATTAACAGTGGTATATTGTTTTTATTAAGACTATTAACAGTGGTATATTGTTTTTAATAAGACTATTAACAGTGATATATTGTTTTTAATAAGGCTATTAACAGTGATATATTGTTTTTAATAAGACTATTAACAGTGGTATATTGTTTAATAAGACTATTAACAGTGGTATATTGTTTTTAATAAGACTATTAACAGTGGTATATTGTTTTTAATAAGACTATTAACAGTGGTATATTGTTTAATAAGACTATTAACAGTGGTATATTGTTTTTAATAAGACTATTAACAGTGGTATATTGTTTTTAATAAGACTATTAACAGTGATATATTGTTTTTATTAAGACTATTAACAGTGGTATATTGTTTTTATTAAGACTATTAACAGTGGTATATTATTTTTAATAAGACTATTAACAGTGATATATTGTTTTTAATAAGACTATTAACAGTGATATATTGTTTTTAAAAAGACTATTAACAGTGGTATATTGTTTAATAAGACTATTAACAGTGGTATATTGTTTTTAATAAGACTATTAACAAAAGTATAATGTTTTTAATAAGACTATTAACAGTGGTATATTGTTTTTAATAAGACTATTAACAGTGGTATATTGATTTTAATAAGACTATTAACATTGGTATATTGTTTTTAATAAGACTATTAACAGTGGTATATTGTTTTTAATAAGACTATTAACAGTGGTATATTGTTTTTAATAAGACTATTAACAGTGGTATATTGTTTTTAATAAGACTATTAACAGTGGTATATTGTTTTTAATAAGACTATTAACAGTGGTATATTGTTTTTAATAAGACTATTAACAGTGATATATTGTTTTTAATAAGACTATTAACAGTGATATATTGTTTTTAATAAGACTATTAACAGTGGTATATTGTTTTTAATAAGACTATTAACAGTGGTATATTGATTTTAATAAGACTATTAACAGTGGTATATTGTTTTTAATAAGAGTATTAACAGTGGTATATTGTTTTTAATAAGGCTATTAACAGTGGTATATTTTTTTTAATAAGACTATTAACAGTGATATATTGTTTTTAACAAAACTATTAACAGTGGTATATTGTTTTTAATAAGACTATTAACAGTGATATATTGTTTTCAATAAGACTATTAACAGTGATATATTGTTTTTAATAAGACTATTAACAGTGATATATTGTTTTTAATAAGACTATTAACAGTGGTATATTGTTTTTAATAAGACTATTAACAGTGATATATTGTTTTTATTAAGACTATTAACAGTGGTATATTGTTTTTATTAAGACTATTAACAGTGATATATTGTTTTTATTAAGACTATTACCAGTGATATATTGTTTTTAATAAGACTATTAACAGTGATATATTGTTTTTAATAAGACTATTAACAGTGATATATTGTTTTTAATAAGACTATTAACAGTGATATATTGTTTTTAATAAGACTATTAACAGTGGTATATTGTTTTTAATAAGACTATTAACAGTGGTATATTGTTTTTAATAAGACTATTAACAGTGGTATATTGTTTTTAATAAGACTATTAACAGTGATATATTGTTTTTAATAAGACTATTAACAGTGATATATTGTTTTTAATAAGACTATTAACAGTGGTATATTGTTTTTAATAAGACAATTAACAGTGGTATATTACTTTTAATAAGACTATTAACAGTGGTATATTGTTTTTAATAAGACTATTAACAGTGGTATATTGTTTTTAATAAGACTATTAACAGTGGTATATTGTTTTTAATAAGACTATTAACAGTGATATATTGTTTTTAATAAGACTATTAACAGAGATATATTGTTTTTAATAAGACTATTAACAGTGATATATTGTTTTTAATAAGACTATTAACAGTGGTATATTGTTTTTAATAAGACTATTAACAGTGATATATTGTTTTTAATAAGACTATTAACAGTGATATATTGTTTTTAATAAGACTATTAACAGTGGCATATTGTTTTTAATAAGACTATTAACAGTGGTATATTGTTTTTAATAAGACTATTAACAGTGGTATATTACTTTTAATAAGACTATTAACAGTGGTATATTGTTTTTAATAAGACTATTAACAGTGATATATTGTTTTTAATAAGACTATTAACAGTGATATATTGTTTTTAATAAGACTATTAACAGTGATATATTGTTTTTAATAAGACTATTAACAGTGATATATTGTTTTTAATAAGACTATTAACAGTGATATATTGTTTTTAATAAGACTATTAACAGTGGTATATTGTTTTTAATAAGACTATTAACAGTGGTATATTGTTTTTAATAAGACTATTAACAGTGGTATATTGTTTTTAATAAGACTATTAACAGTGATATATTGTTTTTAATAAGACTATTAACAGTGGTATATTGTTTTTATTAAGACTATTAACAGTGATATATTGTTTTTATTAAGACTATTAACAGTGATATATTGTTTTTAATAAGACTATTAACAGTGATATATTGTTTTTATTAAGACTATTAACAGTGATATATTGTTTTTAATAAGACTATTAACAGTGGTATATTGTTTTTAATAAGACTATTAACAGTGGTATATTGTTTTTAATAAGACTATTAACAG
Source organism: Hydra vulgaris (assembly GCF_038396675.1). Taxonomy (NCBI): domain Eukaryota; kingdom Metazoa; phylum Cnidaria; class Hydrozoa; order Anthoathecata; family Hydridae; genus Hydra; species Hydra vulgaris. The sequence continues at coordinate 3,634,994 of NC_088920.1, forward strand.
TGATATATTGTTTTTAATAAGAATATTAACAGTGATATATTGTTTTTAATAAGACTATTAACAGTGGTATATTGTTTAATAAGACTATTAACAGTGATATATTGTTTTTAATAAGACTATTAACAGTGGTATATTGTTTTTAATAAGACTATTAACAGTGGTATATTGTTTAATAAGACTATTAACAGTGGTATATTGTTTTTAATAAGACTATTAACAGTGGTATATTGTTTTTAATAAGACTATTAACAGTGATATATTGTTTTTAATAAGACTATTAACAGTGGTATATTGTTTTTAATAAGACTATTAACAGTGGTATATTGTTTTTAATAAGACTATTAACAGTGATATATTGTTTTTAATAAGACTATTAACAGTGATATATTGTTTTTAATAAGACTATTAACAGTGATATATTGTTTTTAATAAGACTATTAACAGTGGTATATTGTTTTTAATAAGACTATTAACAGTGGTATATTGTTTAATAAGACTATTAACAGTGGTATATTGTTTAATAAGACTATTAACAGTGGTATATTGTTTTTATTAAGACTATTAACAGTGGTATATTGTTTTTAATAAGACTATTAACAGTGATATATTGTTTTTAATAAGACTATTAACAGTGATATATTGTTTTTAATAAGACTATTAACAGTGGTATATTGTTTTTAATAAGACTATAAACAGTGGTATATTGTTTTTAATAAGACTATTAACAGTGGTATATTGTTTTTAATAAGACTATAAACAGTGGTATATTGTTTTTAATAAGACTATTAACAGTGATATATTGTTTTTAATAAGACTATTAACAGTGATATATTGTTTTTAATAAGACTATTAACAGTGGTATATTGTTTTTAATAAGACTATTAACAGTGGTATATTACTTTTAATAAGACTATTAACAGTGATATATTGTTTTTAATAAGACTATTAACAGTGGTATATTGTTTTTAATAAGACTATTAACAGTGGTATATTGTTTTTAAAAAGACTATTAACAGTGGTATATTGTTTTTAATAAGACTATTAAAAGTGGTATATTGTTTTTAATAAGACTATTAACAGTGGTATATTGTTTTTAATAAGACTATTAACAGTGGTATATTGTTTTTAATAAGACTATTAACAGTGATATATTGTTTTTAATAAGACTATTAACAGTGATATATTGTTTTTAATAAGACTATTAACAGTGGTATATTGTTTTTAATAAGACAATTAACAGTGGTATATTACTTTTAATAAGACTATTAACAGTGGTATATTGTTTTTAATAAGACTATTAACAGTGGTATATTGTTTTTAATAAGACTATTAACAGTGGTATATTGTTTTTAATAAGACTATTAACAGTGATATATTGTTTTTAATAAGACTATTAACAGTGATATATTGTTTTTAATAAGACTATTAACAGTGATATATTGTTTTTAATAAGACTATTAACAGTGATATATTTTTTTTAATAAGACTATTAACAGTGATATATTGTTTTTAATAAGACTATTAACAGTGATATATTGTTTTTAATAAGACTATTAACAGTGGTATATTGTTTTTAATAAGACTATTAACAGTGGTATATTGTTTTTAATAAGACTATTAACAGTGGTATATTGTTTTTAATAAGACTATTAACAGTGATATATTGTTTTTAATAAGACTATTAACAGTGATATATTGTTTTTAATAAGACTATTAACAGTGGTATATTGTTTTTAATAAGACAATTAACAGTGGTATATTACTTTTAATAAGACTATTAACAGTGGTATATTGTTTTTAATAAGACTATTAACAGTGGTATATTGTTTTTAATAAGACTATTAACAGTGGTATATTGTTTTTAATAAGACTATTAACAGTGATATATTGTTTTTAATAAGACTATTAACAGAGATATATTGTTTTTAATAAGACTATTAACAGTGATATATTGTTTTTAATAAGACTATTAACAGTGATATATTGTTTTTAATAAGACTATTAACAGTGATATATTGTTTTTAATAAGACTATTAACAGTAATATATTGTTTTTAATAAGACTATTAACAGTGGTATATTGTTTTTAATAAGACTATTAACAGTGATATATTGTTTTTAATAAGACTATTAACAGTGATATATTGTTTTTAATAAGACTATTAACAGTGATATATTGTTTTTAATAAGACTATTAACAGTGGTATATTGTTTTTAATAAGACTATTAACAGTGATATATTGTTTTTAATAAGACTATTAACAGTGATATATTGTTTTTAATAAGACTATTAACAGTGGCATATTGTTTTTAATAAGACTATTAACAGTGGTATATTGTTTTTAATAAGACTATTAACAGTGGTATATTACTTTTAATAAGACTATTAACAGTGGTATATTGTTTTTAATAAGACTATTAACAGTGGTATATTGTTTTTAATAAGACTATTAACAGTGGTATATTGTTTTTAATAAGACTATTAACAGTGATATATTGTTTTTAATAAGACTATTAACAGTGATATATTGTTTTTAATAAGACTATTAACAGTGATATATTGTTTTTAATAAGACTATTAACAGTGATATATTGTTTTTAATAAGACTATTAACAGTGGTATAATGTTTTTAATAAGACTATTAACAGTGGTATATTGTTTTTAATAAGACTATTAACAGTGATATATTGTTTTTAATAAGACTATTAACAGTGATATATTGTTTTTAATAAGACTATTAACAGTGGTATATTGTTTTTAATAAGACTATTAACAGTGGTATATTACTTTTAATAAGACTATTAAAAGTGGTATATTGTTTTTAATAAGACTATTAACAGTGGTATATTGTTTTTAATAAGACTATTAACAGTGGTATATTGTTTTTAATAAGACTATTAACAGTGATATATTGTTTTTAATAAGACTATTAACAGTGATATATTGTTTTTAATAAGACTATTAACAGTGATATATTGTTTTTAATAAGACTATTAACAGTGGTATATTGTTTTTAATAAGACTATTAACAGTGGTATATTGTTTTTAATAAGACTATTAACAGTGATATATTGTTTTTAATAAGACTATTAACAGTGGTATATTGTTTTTAATAAGACTATTAACAGTGGTATATTGTTTTTAATAAGACTATTAACAGTGATATATTGTTTTTAATAAGACTATTAACAGTGATATATTGTTTTTAATAAGACTATTAACAGTGATATATTGTTTTTAATAAGACTATTAACAGTGGTATATTGTTTTTAATAAGACTATTAACAGTGGTATATTGTTTAATAAGACTATTAACAGTGGTATATTGTTTAATAAGACTATTAACAGTGGTATATTGTTTTTATTAAGACTATTAACAGTGGTATATTGTTTTTAATAAGACTATTAACAGTGATATATTGTTTTTAATAAGACTATTAACAGTGATATATTGTTTTTAATAAGACTATTAACAGTGGTATATTGTTTTTAATAAGACTATAAACAGTGGTATATTGTTTTTAATAAGACTATTAACAGTGGTATATTGTTTTTAATAAGACTATAAACAGTGGTATATTGTTTTTAATAAGACTATTAACAGTGATATATTGTTTTTAATAAGACTATTAACAGTGATATATTGTTTTTAATAAGACTATTAACAGTGGTATATTGTTTTTAATAAGACTATTAACAGTGGTATATTGTTTTTAATAAGACTATTAACAGTGATATATTGTTTTTAATAAGACTATTAACAGTGGTATATTGTTTTTATTAAGACTATTAACAGTGGTATATTGTTTTTAATAAGACTATTAACAGTGATATATTGTTTTTAATAAGGCTATTAACAGTGATATATTGTTTTTAATAAGACTATTAACAGTGGTATATTGTTTAATAAGACTATTAACAGTGGTATATTGTTTTTAATAAGACTATTAACAGTGGTATATTGTTTTTAATAAGACTATTAACAGTGGTATATTGTTTAATAAGACTATTAACAGTGGTATATTGTTTTTAATAAGACTATTAACAGTGGTATATTGTTTTTAATAAGACTATTAACAGTGATATATTGTTTTTATTAAGACTATTAACAGTGGTATATTGTTTTTATTAAGACTATTAACAGTGGTATATTGTTTTTAATAAGACTATTAACAGTGATATATTGTTTTTAATAAGACTATTAACAGTGATATATTGTTTTTAAAAAGACTATTAACAGTGGTATATTGTTTAATAAGACTATTAACAGTGGTATATTGTTTTTAATAAGACTATTAACAGTGGTATAATGTTTTTAATAAGACTATTAACAGTGGTATATTGTTTTTAATAAGACTATTAACAGTGGTATATTGATTTTAATAAGACTATTAACATTGGTATATTGTTTTTAATAAGACTATTAACAGTGGTATATTGTTTTTAATAAGACTATTAACAGTGGTATATTGTTTTTAATAAGACTATTAACAGTGGTATATTGTTTTTAATAAGACTATTAACAGTGGTATATTGTTTTTAATAAGACTATTAACAGTGGTATATTGTTTTTAATAAGACTATTAACAGTGATATATTGTTTTTAATAAGACTATTAACAGTGATATATTGTTTTTAATAAGACTATTAACAGTGGTATATTGTTTTTAATAAGACTATTAACAGTGGTATATTGATTTTAATAAGACTATTAACAGTGGTATATTGTTTTTAATAAGAGTATTAACAGTGGTATATTGTTTTTAATAAGGCTATTAACAGTGGTATATTTTTTTTAATAAGACTATTAACAGTGATATATTGTTTTTAACAAAACTATTAACAGTGGTATATTGTTTTTAATAAGACTATTAACAGTGATATATTGTTTTCAATAAGACTATTAACAGTGATATATTGTTTTTAATAAGACTATTAACAGTGATATATTGTTTTTAATAAGACTATTAACAGTGGTATATTGTTTTTAATAAGACTATTAACAGTGATATATTGTTTTTATTAAGACTATTAACAGTGGTATATTGTTTTTATTAAGACTATTAACAGTGATATATTGTTTTTATTAAGACTATTAACAGTGATATATTGTTTTTAATAAGACTATTAACAGTGGTATATTGTTTTTAATAAGACTATTAACAGTGGTATATTGTTTTTAATAAGACTATTAACAGTGATATATTGTTTTTAATAAGAATATTAACAGTGATATATTGTTTTTAATAAGACTATTAACAGTGGTATATTGTTTAATAACACTATTAACAGTGATATATTGTTTTTAATAAGACTATTAACAGTGGTATATTGTTTTTAATAAGACTATTAATAGTGGTATATTGTTTAATAAGACTATTAACAGTGGTATATTGTTTTTAATAAGACTATTAACAGTGGTATATTGTTTTTAATAAGACTATTAACAGTGATATATTGTTTTTAATAAGACTATTAACAGTGGTATATTGTTTTTAATAAGACTATTAACAGTGGTATATTGTTTTTAATAAGACTATTAACAGTGATATATTGTTTTTAATAAGACTATTAACAGTGATATATTGTTTTTAATAAGACTATTAACAGTGATATATTGTTTTTAATAAGACTATTAACAGTGGTATATTGTTTTTAATAAGACTATTAACAGTGGTATATTGTTTAATAAGACTATTAACAGTGGTATATTGTTTAATAAGACTATTAACAGTGGTATATTGTTTTTATTAAGACTATTAACAGTGGTATATTGTTTTTAATAAGACTATTAACAGTGATATATTGTTTTTAATAAGACTATTAACAGTGATATATTGTTTTTAATAAGACTATTAACAGTGGTATATTGTTTTTAATAAGACTATAAACAGTGGTATATTGTTTTTAATAAGACTATTAACAGTGGTATATTGTTTTTAATAAGACTATAAACAGTGGTATATTGTTTTTAATAAGACTATTAACAGTGATATATTGTTTTTAATAAGACTATTAATAGTGATATATTGTTTTTAATAAGACTATTAACAGTGGTATATTGTTTTTAATAAGACTATTAACAGTGGTATATTGTTTTTAATAAGACTATTAACAGTGATATATTGTTTTTAATAAGACTATTAACAGTGGTATATTGTTTTTATTAAGACTATTAACAGTGGTATATTGTTTTTAATAAGACTATTAACAGTGATATATTGTTTTTAATAAGACTATTAACAGTGATATATTGTTTTTAATAAGACTATTAACAGTGGTATATTGTTTAATAAGACTATTAACAGTGGTATATTGTTTTTAATAAGACTATTAACAGTGATATATTGTTTTTAATAAGACTATTAACAGTGATATATTGTTTTTAATAAGACTATTAACAGTGGTATATTGATTTTAATAAGACTATTAACATTGGTATATTGTTTTTAATAAGACTATTAACAGTGGTATATTGTTTTTAATAAGACTATTAACAGTGGTATATTGTTTTTAATAAGACTATTAACAGTGGTATATTGTTTTTAATAAGACTATTAACAGTGGTATATTGTTTTTAATAAGACTATTAACAGTGGTATATTGTTTTTAATAAGACTATTAACAGTGATATATTGTTTTTAATAAGACTATTAACAGTGATATATTGTTTTTAATAAGACTATTAACAGTGGTATATTGTTTTTAATAAGACTATTAACAGTGATATATTGTTTTTAATAAGACTATTAACAGTGGTATATTGTTTTTAATAAGACTATTAACAGTGGTATATTGTTTAATAAGACTATTAACAGTGGTATATTGTTTAATAAGACTATTAACAGTGGTATATTGTTTTTATTAAGACTATTAACAGTGGTATATTGTTTTTAATAAGACTATTAACAGTGATATATTGTTTTTAATAAGACTATTAACAGTGATATATTGTTTTTAATAAGACTATTAACAGTGGTATATTGTTTTTAATAAGACTATAAACAGTGGTATATTGTTTTTAATAAGACTATTAACAGTGGTATATTGTTTTTAATAAGACTATAAACAGTGGTATATTGTTTTTAATAAGACTATTAACAGTGATATATTGTTTTTAATAAGACTATTAATAGTGATATATTGTTTTTAATAAGACTATTAACAGTGGTATATTGTTTTTAATAAGACTATTAACAGTGGTATATTGTTTTTAATAAGACTATTAACAGTGATATATTGTTTTTAATAAGACTATTAACAGTGGTATATTGTTTTTATTAAGACTATTAACAGTGGTATATTGTTTTTAATAAGACTATTAACAGTGATATATTGTTTTTAATAAGACTATTAACAGTGATATATTGTTTTTAATAAGACTATTAACAGTGGTATATTGTTTAATAAGACTATTAACAGTGGTATATTGTTTTTAATAAGACTATTAACAGTGATATATTGTTTTTAATAAGACTATTAACAGTGATATATTGTTTTTAATAAGACTATTAACAGTGGTATATTGATTTTAATAAGACTATTAACATTGGTATATTGTTTTTAATAAGACTATTAACAGTGGTATATTGTTTTTAATAAGACTATTAACAGTGGTATATTGTTTTTAATAAGACTATTAACAGTGGTATATTGTTTTTAATAAGACTATTAACAGTGGTATATTGTTTTTAATAAGACTATTAACAGTGGTATATTGTTTTTAATAAGACTATTAACAGTGATATATTGTTTTTAATAAGACTATTAACAGTGATATATTGTTTTTAATAAGACTATTAACAGTGGTATTTTGTTTTTAATAAGACTATTAACAGTGGTATATTGATTTTAATAAGACTATTAACAGTGGTATATTGTTTTTAATAAGAGTATTAACAGTGGTATATTGTTTTTAATAAGGCTATTAACAGTGGTATATTTTTTTTAATAAGACTATTAACAGTGATATATTGTTTTTAACAAAACTATTAACAGTGGTATATTGTTTTTAATAAGACTATTAACAGTGATATATTGTTTTCAATAAGACTATTAACAGTGATATATTGTTTTTAATAAGACTATTAACAGTGATATATTGTTTTTAATAAGACTATTAACAGTGGTATATTGTTTTTAATAAGACTATTAACAGTGATATATTGTTTTTATTAAGACTATTAACAGTGGTATATTGTTTTTATTAAGACTATTAACAGTGATATATTGTTTTTATTAAGACTATTAACAGTGATATATTGTTTTTAATAAGACTATTAACAGTGGTATATTGTTTTTAATAAGACTATTAACAGTGGTATATTGTTTTTAATAAGACTATTAACAGTGATATATTGTTTTTAATAAGAATATTAACAGTGATATATTGTTTTTAATAAGACTATTAACAGTGGTATATTGTTTAATAACACTATTAACAGTGATATATTGTTTTTAATAAGACTATTAACAGTGGTATATTGTTTTTAATAAGACTATTAATAGTGGTATATTGTTTAATAAGACTATTAACAGTGGTATATTGTTTTTAATAAGACTATTAACAGTGGTATATTGTTTTTAATAAGACTATTAACAGTGATATATTGTTTTTAATAAGACTATTAACAGTGGTATATTGTTTTTAATAAGACTATTAACAGTGGTATATTGTTTTTAATAAGACTATTAACAGTGATATATTGTTTTTAATAAGACTATTAACAGTGATATATTGTTTTTAATAAGACTATTAACAGTGATATATTGTTTTTAATAAGACTATTAACAGTGGTATATTGTTTTTAATAAGACTATTAACAGTGGTATATTGTTTAATAAGACTATTAACAGTGGTATATTGTTTAATAAGACTATTAACAGTGGTATATTGTTTTTATTAAGACTATTAACAGTGGTATATTGTTTTTAATAAGACTATTAACAGTGATATATTGTTTTTAATAAGACTATTAACAGTGATATATTGTTTTTAATAAGACTATTAACAGTGGTATATTGTTTTTAATAAGACTATAAACAGTGGTATATTGTTTTTAATAAGACTATTAACAGTGGTATATTGTTTTTAATAAGACTATAAACAGTGGTATATTGTTTTTAATAAGACTATTAACAGTGATATATTGTTTTTAATAAGACTATTAATAGTGATATATTGTTTTTAATAAGACTATTAACAGTGGTATATTGTTTTTAATAAGACTATTAACAGTGGTATATTGTTTTTAATAAGACTATTAACAGTGATATATTGTTTTTAATAAGACTATTAACAGTGGTATATTGTTTTTATTAAGACTATTAACAGTGGTATATTGTTTTTAATAAGACTATTAACAGTGATATATTGTTTTTAATAAGACTATTAACAGTGATATATTGTTTTTAATAAGACTATTAACAGTGGTATATTGTTTAATAAGACTATTAACAGTGGTATATTGTTTTTAATAAGACTATTAACAGTGGTATATTGTTTTTAATAAGACTATTAACAGTGGTATATTGTTTAATAAGACTATTAACAGTGGTATATTGTTTTTAATAAGACTATTAACAGTGGTATATTGTTTTTAATAAGACTATTAACAGTGATATATTGTTTTTATTAAGACTATTAACAGTGGTATATTGTTTTTATTAAGACTATTAACAGTGGTATATTGTTTTTAATAAGACTATTAACAGTGATATATTGTTTTTAATAAGACTATTAACAGTGATATATTGTTTTTAAAAAGACTATTAACAGTGGTATATTGTTTAATAAGACTATTAACAGTGGTATATTGTTTTTAATAAGACTATTAACAGTGATATATTGTTTTTAATAAGACTATTAACAGTGGTATATTGTTTAATAAGACTATTAACAGTGGTATATTGTTTTTAATAAGACTATTAACAGTGGTATATTGTTTTTAATAAGACTATTAACAGTGGTATATTGATTTTAATAAGACTATTAACAGTGGTATATTGTTTTTAATAAGACTATTAACAGTGGTATATTGTTTTTAATAAGACTATTAACAGTTGTATTTTGTTTTTAATAAGACTATTCACAGTGGTATATTGATTTTAATAAGACAATTAACAGTGGTATATTGTTTTTAATAAGACTATTAACAGTGGTATATTTTTTTTAATAAGACTATTAACAGTGATATATTGTTTTTAATAAGACTATTAACAGTGATATATTGTTTTTAATAAGACTATTAACAGTGGTATATTGTTTTTAATAAGACTATTAACAGTGGTATATTGATTTTAATAAGACTATTAACAGTGGTATATTGTTTTTAATAAGAGTATTAACAGTGGTATATTGTTTTTAATAAGGCTATTAACAGTGGTATATTGTTTTTAATAAGACTATTAACAGTGGTATATTGTTTTTAATAAGACTATTAACAGTGATATATTGTTTTTAATAAGACTATTAACAGTGATATATTGTTTTTAATAAGACTATTACGAGTGGTATATTGTTTTTATTAAGACTATTAACAGTGATATATTGTTTTTAATAAGACTATTAACAGTGATATATTGTTTTTAATAAGACTATTAACAGTGATATATTGTTTTTAATAAGACTATTAACAGTGGTATATTGTTTTTATTAAGAGTATTAACAGTGGTATATTGTTTTTAATAAGGCTATTAACAGTGGTATATTGTTTTTAATAAGACTATTAACAATGGTATATTGTTTTTAATAAGACTATTAACAGTGATATATTGTTTTTAATAAGACTATTAACAGTGATATATTGTTTTTAATAAGACTATTAACAGTGATATATTGTTTTTATTAAGACTATTAACAGTGATATATTGTTTTTAATAAGACTATTAACAGTGATATATTGATTTTATTAAGACTATTAACAGTGGTATATTGTTTTTATTAAGACTATTAACAGTGATATATTGTTTTTAATAAGACTATTAACAGTGATATATTGTTTTTAATAAGACTATTAACAGTGATATATTGTTTTTAATAAGACTATTAACAGTGGTATATTGTTTTTAATAAGAGTATTAACAGTGGTAATTTGTTTTTAATAAGGCTATTAACAGTGGTATATTGTTTTTAATAAGACTATTAACAGTGATATATTGTTTTTAATAAGACTATTAACAGTGGTATATTGTTTTTAATAAGACTATTAACAGTGATATATTGTTTTTAATAAGACTATTAACAGTGATATATTGTTTTTAATAAGACTATTAACAGTGGTATATTGTTTTTATTAAGACTATTAACAGTGATATATTGTTTTTAATAAGACTATTAACAGTGATATATTGTTTTTAATAAGACTATTAACAGTGATATATTGTTTTTAATAAGACTATTAACAGTGATATATTGTTTTTATTAAGACTATTAACAGTGATATATTGTTTTTAATAAGACTATTAACAGTGATATATTGTTTTTAATAAGACTATTAACAGTGATATATTGTGTTTAATAAGACTATTAACAGTGGTATATTGTTTTTAATAAGACTATTAACAGTGATATATTGTTTTTAATAAGACTATTAACAGTGGTATATTGTTTTTAATAAGACTATTAACAGTGTTTTATTGTTTTTAATAAGACTATTAACAGTGGTATATTGTTTTTAATAAGACAATTAACAGTGGTATATTGTTTTTAATAAGACTATTAACAGTGATATATTGTTTTTAATAAGACTATTAACAGTGATATATTGTTTTTAATAAGACTATAAACAGTGGTATATTGTTTTTAATAAGACTATTAACAGTGGTATATTGTTTTTAATAAGAGTATTAACAGTGGTATATTGTTTTTAATAAGACTATTAACAGTGATATATTGTTTTTAATAAGACTATTAACAGTGATATATTGTTTTTAATAAGACTATTAACAGTGGTATATTATTTTTAATAAGACTATTAACAGTGGTATATTGTTTTTAATAAGACTATTAACAGTGGTATATTGTTTTTAATGAGACTATTAACAGTGGTATATTGTTTTTAATAAGACTATTAACAGTGATATATTGATTTTAATAAGACTATTAACAATGATATATTGTTTTTAATAAGACTATTAACAGTGATATATTGTTTTTAATAAGACTATTAACAGTGTTATATTGTTTTTAATAAGACGATTAACAGTGCTATATTGTTTTTAATAAGACTATTAACAGTGGTATATTGTTTTTAATAAGACTATTAACAGTGGTATATTGTTTTTAATGAGACTATTAACAGTGGTATATTGTTTTTAATAAGACTATTAACAGTGATATATTGTTTTTAATAAGACTATTAACAGTGATATATTGTTTTTAATAAGACTATTAACAGTGGTATATTGTTTTTAATAAGACTATTAACAGTGATATATTGTTTTAATTAAGACTATTAACAGTGATATATTGTTTTTAATAAGACTATTAACAGTGGTATATTGTTTTTAATAAGACTATTAACAGTGGTATATTGTTTTTAATAAGACTATTAACAGTGGTATATTGTTTTTAATAAGACTATTAACAGTGATATATTGTGTTTAATAAGACTATTAACAGTGGTACATTGTTTTTAATAAGACTATTAACAGTGGTATATTGTTTTTAATAAGACTATTAACAGTGGTATATTGTTTTTAATAAGACTATTAACAGTGGTACATTGTTTTTAATAAGACTATTAACAGTGGTATATTGTTTTTAATAAGACTATTAACAGTGGTATATTGTTTTTAATAAGACTATTAACACTGATATATTGTTTTTAATAAGACTATTAACAGTGATATATTGTTTTTAATAAGACTATTAACAGTGGTATATTGTTTTTAATAAGACTATTAACAGTGATATATTGTTTTTATTAAGACTATTAACAGTGATATATTGTTTTTAATAAGACTATTAACAGTGATATATTGTTTTTAATAAGACTATTAACAGTGGTATATTGTTTTTAATGAGACTATTAACAGTGGTATATTGTTTTTAATAAGACTATTAACAGTGATATATTGTTTTTAATAAGACTATTAACAGTGATATATTGTTTTTAATAAGACTATTAACAGTGGTATATTGTTTTTAATAAGACTATTAACAGTGATATATTGTTTTTAATAAGACTATTAACAGTGATATATTGTTTTTAATAAGACTATTAACAGTGATATATTGTTTTAATAAGACTATTAACAGTGGTATATTGTTTTTAATAAGACTATTAACAGTGATATATTGTTTTTAATATGACTATTAACAGTGATATATTGTTTTTAATAAGACTATTAACAGTGGTACATTGTTTTTAATAAGACTATTAACAGTGATATATTCTTTTTAATATGACTATTAACAGTGATATATTGTTTTTAATAAGACTATTAACAGTGATATATTGTTTTTAATAAGACTATTAACAGTGATATATTGTTTTTAATAAGACTATTAACAGTGATATATTGTTTTTAATAAGACTATTAACAGTGGTATTTTGTTTTTAATAAGACTATTAACAGTGATATATTGTTTTTAATAAGACTATTAACAGTGGTATATTGTTTTTAATAAGACTATTAACAGTGATATATTGTTTTTAATAAGACTATTAACAGTGGTATGTTGTTTTTAATAAGACTATTAACAGTGGTATATTGTTTTTAATAAGACTATTAACAGTGGTATATTGTTTTTAATAAGACTATTAACAGTGATATATTGTTTTTAATAAGACTATTAACAGTGATATATTGTTTTTAATAAGACTATTAACAGTGATATATTGTTTTTAATAAGACTATTAACAGTGATATATTGTTTTTAATAAGACTATTAACAGTGATATATTGTTTTTAATAAGACTATTAACAGTGATATATTGTTTTTAATAAGACTATTAACAGTGGTATATTTTTTTTAATAAGACTATTAAACGTGATATATTGTTTTTAATATGACTATTAACAGTGATATATTGTTTTTAATAAGACTATTAACAGTCGTATATTGTTTTTAATAAGACTATTAACAGTGGTATATTGTTTTTAATAAGACTATTAACAGTGGTATATTGTTTTTAATAAGACTATTAACAGTGATATATTGTTTTTAATAAGACTATTAACAGTGATATATTGTTTTTAATAAGACTATTAACAGTGATATATTGTTTTTAATAAGACTATTAACAGTGGTATATTGTTTTTAATAAGACTATTAACAGTGGTATATTGTTTTTAATAAGACTATTAACAGTGGTATATTGTTTTTAATAAGACTATTAACAGTGGTATATTGTTTTTAATAAGACTATTAACAGTGGTATATTGTTTTTAATAAGACTATTAACAGTGTTATATTGTTTTTAATGAGACTATTAACAGTGGTATATTGTTTTTAATAAGACTATTAACAGTGATATATTGTTTTTAATAAGACTATTAACAGTGATATATTGTTTTTAATAAGACTATTAACAGTGATATATTGTTTTTAATAAGACTATTAACAGTGATATATTGTTTTTAATAAGACTATTAACAGTGATATATTGTTTTTAATAAGACTATTAACAGTGGTGTATTGTTTTAATAAGACTATTAACAGTGGTATATTGTTTTTAATAAGACTATTAACAGTGCTATATTGTTTTTAATAAGACTATTAAACGTGATATATTGTTTTTAATATGACTATTAACAGTGATATATTGTTTTTAATAAGACTATTAACAGTCGTATATTGTTTTTAATAAGACTATTAACAGTGGTATATTGTTTTTAATAAGACTATTAACAGTGGTATATTGTTTTTAATAAGACTATTAACAGTGGTATTTTGTTTTTAATAAGACTATTAATTGTGATATAATGTTTTTAATAAAACTATTAACAGTGAAATATTGTTTTTAATAAGACTATTAACAGTGGTATATTGTTTTTTAATAAGACTATTAACAGTGGTATATTGTTTTCAATAAGACTATTAACAGTGGTATATTGTTTTTAATAAGACTATTACCACTGATATATTGTTTTTAATAAGACTATTAACAGTGGTATATTGTTTTCAATAAGACTATTAACACTGATATATTGTTTTTAATAAGACTATTAACAGTGATATATTGTTTTCAATAAGACTATTAACAGTGGTATATTGTTTTTAATAAGACTATTAACACTGATATATTGTTTTTAATAAGACTATTAACAGTGGTATATTGTTTTTAATAAGACTATTAACACTGATATATTGTTTTTAATAAGACTATTAACAGTGATATATTGTTTTTAATAAGACTATTAACACTGATATATTGTTTTTAATAAGACTATTAACACTGATATATTGTTTTCAATAAGACTTTTAACAGTGGTATATTGTTTTTAATAAGACTATTAACACTGATATATTGTTTTTAATAAGACTATTAACAGTGGTATATTGTTTTTAATAAGACTATTAACAGTGGTATATTGTTTTTAATGAGACTATTAACAGTGGTATATTGTTTTTAATAAGACTATTAACAGTGATATATTGTTTTTAATAAGACTATTAACAATGATATATTGTTTTTAATAAGACTATTAACAGTGATATATTGTTTTTAATAAGACTATTAACAGTGTTATATTGTTTTTAATAAGACGATTAACAGTGCTATATTGTTTTTAATAAGACTATTAACAGTGATATATTGTTTTTAATAAGACTAATAACAGTGAAATATTGTTTTTAATAAGACTATTAACAGTGGTATATTGTCTTTAATAAGACTATTAACAGTGATATATTGTTTTTAATAAGACTATTAACAGTGGTAAATTGTTTTTAATGAGACTATTAACAGTGGTATATTGTTTTTAATAAGACTATTAACAGTGATATATTGTTTTTAATAAGACTATTAACAATGATATATTGTTTTTAATAAGACTATTAACAGTGATATATTGTTTTTTATAAGACTATTAACAGTGGTATATTGTTTTTAATAAGACTATTAACAGTGATATATTGTTTTTAATAAGACTATTAACAGTGGTATATTGTTTTTGATAAGACTATTAACAGTGGTATATTGTTTTTCATAAGACTATTAACAGTGATATATTGTTTTTAATCAGACTATTAACAGTGATATATTGTTTTTAATAAGACTATTAACAGTGGTATATTGTTTTTAATAAGACTATTAACACTGATATATTGTTTTTAATAAGACTATTAAATGTGATATATTGTTTTTAATAAGACTATTAACACTGATATATTGTTTTTAATAAGACTATTAACACTGATATATTGTTTTCAATAAGACTATTAACAGTGGTATATTGTTTTTAATAAGACTATTAACACTGATATATTGTTTTTAATAAGACTATTAACAGTGGTAAATTGTTTTTAATAAGACTATTAACAGTGTTATATTGTTTTTAATAAGACGATTAACAGTGCTATATTGTTTTTAATAAGACTATTAACAGTGATATATTGTTTTTAATAAGACTAATAACAGTGAAATATTGTTTTTAATAAGACTATTAACAGTGGTATATTGTCTTTAATAAGACTATTAACAGTGATATATTGTTTTTAATAAGACTATTAACAGTGGTAAATTGTTTTTAATGAGACTATTAACAGTGGTATATTGTTTTTAATAAGACTATTAACAGTGATATATTGTTTTTAATAAGACTATTAACAATGATATATTGTTTTTAATAAGACTATTAACAGTGATATATTGTTTTTTATAAGACTATTAACAGTGGTATATTGTTTTTAATAAGACTATTAACAGTGATATATTGTTTTTAATAAGACTATTAACAGTGGTATATTGTTTTTGATAAGACTATTAACAGTGGTATATTGTTTTTCATAAGACTATTAACAGTGATATATTGTTTTTAATCAGACTATTAACAGTGATATATTGTTTTTAATAAGACTATTAACAGTGGTATATTGTTTTTAATAAGACTATTAACACTGATATATTGTTTTTAATAAGACTATTAACAGTGATATATTGTTTTTAATAAGACTATTAACACTGATATATTGTTTTTAATAAGACTATTAACACTGATATATTGTTTTCAATAAGACTATTAACAGTGGTATATTGTTTTTAATAAGACTAATAACAGTGAAATATTGTTTTTAATAAGACTATTAACAGTGGTATATTGTCTTTAATAAGACTATTAACAGTGATATATTGTTTTTAATAAGACTATTAACAGTGGTAAATTGTTTTTAATGAGACTATTAACAGTGGTATATTGTTTTTAATAAGACTATTAACAGTAATATATTGTTTTTAATGAGACTATTAACAGTGGTATATTGTTTTTAATAAGACTATTAACAGTGGTATATTGTTTTTAATGAGACTATTAACAGTGGTATATTGTTTTTAATAAGACTATTAACAGTGATATATTGTTTTTAATAAGACTATTAACAGTGATATATTGTTTTTAATAAGACTATTAACAGTGATATATTGTTTTTAATAAGACTATTAACAGTGATATATTGTTTTAATTAAGACTATTAACAGTGATATTTTGTTTTTAATAAGACTATTAACAGTGGTATATTGTTTTTAATAAGACTATTAACAGTGGTATATTGTTTTTAATAAGACTATTAACAGTGATATATTGTTTTTAATAAGACTATTAACAGTGATATATTGTGTTTAATAAGACTATTAACAGTGGTACATTGTTTTTAATAAGACTATTAACAGTGGTATATTGTTTTTAATAAGACTATTAACAGTGGTATATTGTTTTTAATAAGACTATTAACAGTGGTACATTGTTTTTAATAAGACTATTAACAGTGGTATATTGTTTTTAATAAGACTATTAACAGTGGTATATTGTTTTTAATAAGACTATTAACACTGATATATTGTTTTTAATAAGACTATTAACAGTGATATATTGTTTTTAATAAGACTATTAACAGTGGTATATTGTTTTTAATAAGACTATTAACAGTGATATATTGTTTTTATTAAGACTATTAACAGTGATATATTGTTTTTAATAAGACTATTAACAGTGATATATTGTTTTTAATAAGACTATTAACAGTGGTATATTGTTTTTAATGAGACTATTAACAGTGGTATATTGTTTTTAATAAGACTATTAACAGTGATATATTGTTTTTAATAAGACTATTAACAGTGATATATTGTTTTTAATAAGACTATTAACAGTGGTATATTGTTTTTAATAAGACTATTAACAGTGATATATTGTTTTTAATAAGACTATTAACAGTGATATATTGTTTTTAATAAGACTATTAACAGTGATATATTGTTTTTAATAAGACTATTAACAGTGGTATATTGTTTTTAATAAGACTATTAACAGTGATATATTGTTTTTAATATGACTATTAACAGTGATATATTGTTTTTAATAAGACTATTAACAGTGGTACATTGTTTTTAATAAGACTATTAACAGTGATATATTCTTTTTAATATGACTATTAACAGTGATATATTGTTTTTAATAAGACTATTAACAGTGATATATTGTTTTTAATAAGACTATTAACAGTGATATATTGTTTTTAATAAGACTATTAACAGTGATATATTGTTTTTAATAAGACTATTAACAGTGGTATTTTGTTTTTAATAAGACTATTAACAGTGATATATTGTTTTTAATAAGACTATTAACAGTGGTATATTGTTTTTAATAAGACTATTAACAGTGATATATTGTTTTTAATAAGACTATTAACAGTGGTATGTTGTTTTTAATAAGACTATTAACAGTGGTATATTGTTTTTAATAAGACTATTAACAGTGGTATATTGTTTTTAATAAGACTATTAACAGTGATATATTGTTTTTAATAAGACTATTAACAGTGATATATTGTTTTTAATAAGACTATTAACAGTGATATATTGTTTTTAATAAGACTATTAACAGTGATATATTGTTTTTAATAAGACTATTAACAGTAATATATTGTTTTTAATAAGACTATTAACAGTGGTATATTGTTTTTAATAAGACTATTAACAGTGGTATATTGTTTTTAATAAGACTATTAACAGTGGTATATTGTTTTTAATAAGACTATTAACAGTGGTATATTGTTTTTAATAAGACTATTAACAGTGTTATATTGTTTTTAATGAGACTATTAACAGTGGTATATTGTTTTTAATAAGACTATTAACAGTGATATATTGTTTTTAATAAGACTATTAACAGTGATATATTGTTTTTAATAAGACTATTAACAGTGATATATTGTTTTTAATAAGACTATTAACAGTGATATATTGTTTTTAATAAGACTATTAACAGTGATATATTGTTTTTAATGAGACTATTAACAGTGGTATATTGTTTTTAATAAGACTATTAACAGTGATATATTGTTTTTAATAAGACTATTAACAGTGATATATTGTTTTTAATAAGACTATTAACAGTGGTATATTGTTTTTAATAAGACTATTAACAGTGGTATATTGTTTTTAATAAGACTATTAACAGTGCTATATTGTTTTTAATAAGACTATTAACAGTGGTGTATTGTTTTTAATAAGACTATTAACAGTGGTATATTGTTTTTAATAAGACTATTAACAGTGATATATTGTTTTAAATAAGACTATTAACAGTGATATATTGTTTTTAATAAGACTATTAACAGTGATGTATTGTTTTTAATAAGACTATTCACAGTGGTATATTGTTTTTAATAAGACTATTAACAGTGGTATTTTGTTTTTAATAAGACTATTAACAGTGATATATTGTTTTTAATAAGACTATTAACAGTGATATATTGTTTTTAATAAGACTATTAACAGTGGTATATTGTTTTTTATAAGACTATTAACAGTGGTATATTGTTTTTAATAAGACTATTAACAGTGTTATATTGTTTTTAATAAGACTATTAACAGTGATATATTGTTTTTAATAAGACTATTAACAGTGATATATTGCTTTTAATAAGACTATTAACAGTGATATATTGTTTTTAATAAGACTATTAACAGTGGTATGTTGTTTTTAATAAGACTATTAACAGTGGTATATTGTTTTTAATAAGACTATTAACAGTGGAATATTGTTTTTAATAAGACTATTAACAGTGGTATATTGTTTTTAATGAGACTATTAACAGTGGTACATTGTTTTTAATAAGACTATTAACAGTGATATATTGTTTTTAATAAGACTATTAACAGTGATATATTGTTTTTAATAAGACTATTAACAGTGGTATATTGTTTTTAATAAGACTATTAACAGTGATATATTGTTTTTAATAAGACTATTAACAGTGATATATTGTTTTTAATAAGACTATTAACAGTGGTATATTGTTTTTTATAAGACTATTAACAGTGGTATATTGTTTTTAATAAGACTATTAACAGTGGTATATTGTTTTTAATAAGACTATTAACAGTGATATATTGTTTTTAATAAGACTATTAACAGTGATATATTGTTTTTAATAAGACTATTAACAGTGGTATATTGTTTTTAATAAGACTATTAACAGTGATATATTGTTTTTAATAAGACTATTAACAGTGATATATTGTTTTTAATAAGACTATTAACAGTGATATATTGTTTTTAATAAGACTATTAACAGTGGTATATTGTTTTTAATAAGACTATTAACAGTGGTATATTGTTTTTAATAAGACTATTAACAGTGGTATATTGTTTTTAATAAGACTATTAACAGTGGTATATTGTTTTTAATGAGACTATTAACAGTGGTATATTGTTTTTAATAAGACTATTAACAGTGATATATTGTTTTTAATAAGACTATTAACAGTGATATATTGTTTTTAATAAGACTATTAACAGTGATATATTGTTTTTAATAAGACTATTAACAGTGATATATTGTTTTTAATAAGACTATTAACAGTGATATATTGTTTTAATAAGACTATTAACAGTGATATATTGTTTTTAATAAGACTATTAACAGTGGTATATTGTTTTTAATAAGACTATTAACAGTGGTATATTGTTTTTAATAAGACTATTAACAGTGGTATATTGTTTTTAATAAGACTATTAACAGTGGTATATTGTTTTTAATAAGACTATTAACAGTGGTATATTGTTTTTAATAAGACTATTAACAGTGGTATATTGTTTTTAATAAGACTATTAACAGTGGTATATTGTTTTTATTGATGTTATTATACTAGTAGCTATTCAAATAGTGTTTTTTAATTTATTGAGAAAAATATATCGTGAAATTGAGTTTTCAGTTTTATGAGAATGAGGAAGATTGTTTTAAGCATTGGTGCGCTGATGTTTAATTGATTCGCTGCCAAATTTTATTGTCCTATTGTTCGAAAATTCTTATTTATTTTGAAGATATTGGTTCCCAAATATTGGCCCATTTTGAGAAAATTTTGCGCATGGAGTGCAATTGCTACTTTGAGGAGCAGTTTTAGCAACATGAATATGACAGAAACATTTCTTTTTAATTTTTTTTTCTAGTCTGGGTATATGTCTATAGTAAAAGTAACAATTTAACATAGTTACATTTTTGGTTCTTTAGAAATCGTGGTCCGAATCCACTAAATTTGAAATTTTACCCTAACTTTGAGCTCATATATCTCTTAAGGCCAATACTTGCACGTAATTTTCTTAGGTGTTTTTGAAAGACACTAAGACATACACTTATTTTATGAAACAAAAATTATGTTAATACCAGGACATGGGAAGAAGTAACCTGCCAAAATCACTTTTTGCGTTCAACGCGCATTGATAGATTACCCATAACAACCGTGGCCTTAAGTCTGCCATGAACAGAATAAGTTATTTAGTTCCCTTAAACATGCATCTTCCACTATCTGATAAAAAATCCATGTGCTTGGGTGATAAAAAGCCTATAGAAGTCCTAGAAGTAACCTTATTTTGCCATTTTTTTAACTAAAAAATACCCTAGCAACGGTATAGATATGCTTAGCAACGGCTACTTAACAGCTTTAATAATTAGTACTTTAATTAAAAATTTTAGTAAAAATAAAAATTTTTTAAAATATAATTTTTTTTCTATAGTGGAACTGTACAAGATATATATATATATATATATATATATATATATATATATATATATATATATATATATATATATATATATATATATATATATATATATATATATATATACTCTATTTTGATAAGGAAACGTGGAAGAAAAAAACCACGCACGAATGCTTTGATGTAACAATGGGAAGTTACGACGGAGCAGAAATTTGCGAATTTGTAGGTTTATATATTTTAAATACCCTAGCTAAAATAATCCAAAGTAATCAATTAGGTCTTTATCGTGACGACGGTTTAATAGTAATGCATAAAAAATCAGGGCCACAACTCTATAAAATTAGAAAAGATATAATTAAAGTTTTTAAAAATATTGGCTTCCAAATTGAAATGAATATAAAATTAAAAATAAGGAATTTTCTTGATGTCACATTCAACCTCTCAGAAAGTTCCTATAAGCCCTACAAAAAACCTAATGACGAATTATTGTATATTAATGTGAATTGGAACCATCCCCCTCAAGTTCTAAAACAAATTCCAATTTCAATTAACAATAGGCTAAACCAAAACTCTTCTAATGAAAATGAAAATTCGAAAATTCGAAAAGAAAATTGCAAAAAAGCATGAATGAAAATGAAAATTCGAAAAGAAAATTGCAAAAAAGCGTAATAGAAATAGAAACATAATTTGGTTCAACCCCCCTTACACCAAAAATGTTTCAACAAATATAGGTAAAATTTTTCTAAAGTAGACGACATTAGTAGACAAACATTTTCCTCCCTCTAATAAATTACATAAGATTTTCAACAGAAATACCATTAAAGTAAGTTATAGTTGTACAAAAAATTTAGAAAGAGTTATAAAAGGCCACAACTACGCATTAATTAATAAAAATGAACATATAAAAGAAAAAAACACTGATTATTGTAATTGTAAACAAAAAATAGATTGCCCTCTAAATGGAAAATGCCTTTCGAAAAATGTAATTTACAAGTGCATTGTTTCCTCACAAAATAATCCTGATAAACAATATATTGGCTTAACCGAGGGGAATGGAAATAACGTTATGCCAACTACAAACAATCGTTTAAACACAAAAAATATTCAAAAGAGACTATGCTGTCAAAATATATTTGGGATTTAAAAGAAAAAAATTAAAAGAAAAAAAAAAAAAGGAAAAAAAAAAAATTTAATTTACAATGGTCTATTCTAAAATCTGCCCCAGCCTATAATAACATTTCCCAAAAATGTATGCTATGTTTGCAAGAAAAATTTGAAATTATTATATTATTGAAATTTAATTTAAATTGATTTAAAAATGCTATGTTTGCAAGAAAAATTTGAAATTATTATATTTTTGAAATTTAATTGAAATTATTTTATAATTGAAATTTAATTTGCAAGAAAAATTTGAAATTATTATTTTATTGAAATTATAAAATTTGAAATTATTATATTATTGAAATTATAAAATTTGAAATTATTATATTATAATATTAAATAATTACTCATTTAAATCAAGAAAATTTATTAAATAAAAAATCTGAATTAATTTCTAAATGTAGGCACGAAAATAAATACCTCTTAAAAAATTATAAAAACAAATGACCAAATTAAACTATCCCCTTTCCAAATAAAATTATTTAATAGTTACTTTCTGTAACTTCCCGTTAACAAAAAAATATAGTAATTAAAAAATTTTTTATAATAATTTATAACTTCCTGTAAAATATTTTTTTCTATAAATTGAATTTTTTTTGAGATTTAGTAACTCTTCCTGATGATCCAGCAATGGTGAAACTTAAAGTAGAAGATAAAAGTTAGATAAGTGTTTTTTACTAATTTATTATTGCTCTGTTCTTTAAGAACATTGAGCACTCTATTTGTAAAATACACTAACATAATTTACATATATTACACAATGTAACAAAAAAAAAAAAAATTTCTGTTTATCAAAGTTTTTTGATGTTTCTTAATTAATTTGAGTATGCTGAGTCTGAATATGACATTGGATTTTTTATTGCATCAATCGTTTGGTCGTAAAAAAAAAAAAAATCAATTAAACATATAATTAATATAAATCGTTTTGCATTAGATTCTACTTTAGTCAATATAAAACATTTACTAATTCAAAAGTGTTATGTTATGTTACAAAACTTCATGTTACATCATGTTTCTTACATATATTACATAATGTTACATTATATTGTATTGTAACAGTCTCTCACAATCTCAAAAAACACTATAATTGAACAGTAGAACGAGGTTTTCTTTTATGAAGTTTCTCGTCATCGCGTATCAAACACCAGATGTAGTCACCCATCATAGCTGCATCCCATCTGCCCTGGTATCTTTTCTCCATTGCAAGAATATCCTGATGGAAACGTTCCCCGTGCTCTTCACTCACATCACCCAAATTTGGTCTGAAAAATTCCAAGTGTGAATGCAGGTAATGCAGCTTTATTGACATTCTGCATTTCATATCTGCGTACCGTACAATTAAGTTTTCCACTATCTCTTTGTAGTTATCACTCTTATTGTTGCCTAAAAAGCTATGAACAACATGTCTAAATGCAGTCCATGCTTCTTTTTCAACAGCAGACATTTTGTCCTCAAGCTCCTTACATGCCAACATAACTTTAATCTGTGGACCAACGAATATACCTGCTGAAATTTTTGCATCTGACACCTTTGGAAACATCTGCCGAATATGCTGGAATGCTGCACTATCTGGGTTTAATGCTTTGACAAATTGTTTGATAAGACCAAGTTTAATGTGAAGGGGTGGTAGTAAGATCTTTTCAACAGGTATCAGAGATTGATTAATAACATTGTGCAAACCAGGCTGTAAATGTTCTCTCACTGGCCACTCACGTCTTGTGAAGTGCTGGTTTGCAGCCCTGCTATCCCATAAACAAAGAAAACACGAGTACTTTGTGTATCCTCCTTGCAGACCGAGAAGAAATGCTAGCATCTTAAAGTCTCCACATACATCCCACTTGTAACTGTCGTAGTTGATTTTCTCAAGCAACAACTTCACGTTCTTATAGTCTTCCTTTAGATGAACGGAATGAGCTACTGGAATCGAAGGAAATCGGTTTCCGTTATGGAGCAAAACTGCCTTTAGACTTCTTGTTGAGCTGTCAATGAATAATCTCCACTCTTCAGGATTGTGAACAATGCCAATGTCATTGAAAAGACCACGAACGTCATGACAATAGCACAGTGATTCTGATACTACATAAAAGTATGCGAATGTTTCATGTCTTTTTCGGTATTTCGAGGTTCTGCAGCTTGGATCTAATAAATTCCATTCTTTCAAACGTGATGTCAGAAGTTCTGCATTTGATTTAGTGAGACCTAAATCTCGTACTAAGTCATCAAGTTCTTGTTGGATAGGGAAATGAGGTGAATCATTCGGTTCCCTGAAATCACAGTCATCATTGAGTTCATCCGGTGAGTCTACTTCAGAATGATATGCAGCTGCTTCTTCGGATTGAGGTGGAGTAGGAACAGGCAATTCATCACTGTGTGGAACTGGTCCAATAGAAGATGGTGTACTTGGATAAACTAGAGTCCGCCTATCTTTCGGTTTTTTATACTTTGAAATGTCAACAATGCAGAAAAAGCAGTCATCATGATGGTTCGTCGGTTCTCTCCATATTCTCGGAATCGCAAAGGGCATTGACTTTCGGATTCCACGCAGCCATCCTTCCAGAATTGATCTGAAGCTACCACAACTGTAGTGTGGTGCCCACGATTTGTCCTGATCTCCCATAGCCATGCCAAAATAAGCATGATATGCAGTAAAGAATTTTGTACCACTGACAATCTTATGTTTAGCTTGTGTTGGACTAATATAGTAGCCACAAACATAACAGAATGAGTCAGGACAAAGCTTGCAGGATCTACTAGACATATTCACCACTTCATGTAACAGTTGTAATTAGTTAAACTGAAAATAAACACACGAATATAGTTAAAATCAGCATATATATATAATGTTTTAATTGCATTACACATATACGAAAACTCCGAAATATACTTTATGCTTTTTCTCAGGAAATCTTGATGATAGAGAAAAACCAATGGTACCACTGAAATCAGCATACAAAAATTATGTAAGAAACATTAAAAAATTAACATAAACAAAAATGTTGTTACATGGTGTTATTTATACACTATTTATATGTTTATATAAATTATATATACACTAACATAATTTATATTATGATTTATATATATTATATATACACTAACTTAATTTATATATATATATATATATATATATATATATATATATATATATATATATATATATATATATATATATATATATATATATATATATATATATATATATATATATATATATATATATATATATATATATATACAGTATCGGACAAAACATTTGCAACCAACATCGAACAATGCTAAAAAGTGTTCCTAATTTTACATGTCTTAAAAACGAAACGAACTATACTACCACTGCAAACAGTTCAGGAGTCTAGAGTCATAGCATGCCATGACATGAGCAATCAGCTGACAGGTGACAGCACACAG
This sequence comes from Hydra vulgaris, assembly GCF_038396675.1. Taxonomy (NCBI): domain Eukaryota; kingdom Metazoa; phylum Cnidaria; class Hydrozoa; order Anthoathecata; family Hydridae; genus Hydra; species Hydra vulgaris. Next base: position 3,661,733 of record NC_088920.1, read on the forward strand.
GCAGAATTTCGTTGACAAGTGCCATTTTGCAGCGGACAAAACAAGTGCAACTTTTTTGGTTTGTTTCATTTTCTTAAGTCTAGTCCGTGTCAACGTCACGGAAGTTCTTTAATAATTAAAGGAAGTATCCAGAAGTTTCCAGAAGCTTCCAGAAGTTTCCAGAAGAAGCATCTGGAAGAATCATCCAGAAGTATCCAGAAACATTCAGAAGCATCCAGACGCATCCAGAAGCATCGAAAAGAAGCATCTAGAATCTTCCAGAACAGGTTCGCACAGGTTCATTTTAATCTATAAGAGACATGTAAATCGACATGTAATTTAGTCAGTATATGGAAGTCAATCAGTCAGTATTATCAAGACAGTTTATCGAAGTGAGTTTTATCAAAGTGTTTTATCGAAGAACATCTTTACATTTACGTTTCATTACATCAATACAGTCCACATCCAACCAAGACGTTGTGTTCCACAGAGCATTATTGTATCATCACAAGGTAAATGTATCACGGTAAGCCTTGAGAAGCGTGATTATTTATTTTTATTATTTTTATGACTTCAAGTGCAAAAATGGCTCCCGACAGTCTTGGATTGGAACTAAAAAAGAAAATTATTGGCGATTATGTAAGTGGAATGTCACAAAAAAGTATTTGTGATAAATATCGCGTGAAAAAATGGACCGTATTAGGACTATGTTCCAAATATCGGTCTACGGGGAAGTTGGCAGCAGATAACAAAGGTGGAAGACCGCGTTCCACCACTTCTAGAGAAGATTCTATGATCGTCAGATCCGTCAAGAAGGATCCCTGGATATCATCAGTCGAGATTCAAAAGCAATTAGAGCTGCCTGTATCGGACCAAACAATCAGACGACGTGCTGTTGAAGCCGGATTGTTTTCTCGACGCCCTGCAAAGAAACCGCTGATTTCACTAAAAAGCCAGAGGAAAAGACTCCTGTTTGCTACATCTCATATTGACTGGAATGTGCAGAAATGGCGAACTGTCCTGTTCAGTGATGAATCGAAGTTCAACATTATTGGGAGCGATGGCATTTGCCGTGTACGTTGACCGGCCGGAAAACGCCTCGATTTACGTTACTGCCTTAAGATCGTGAGGCAATGTAATGGTCTGTGGGTGTTTTTCTGCTAACGGTCTAGGTCCAATACATTGAAAGGATGGAATAATGGACCGTTTCATGTATAAAAATAACCTGAAAGATGGTATGTTACCTCATGCTGAATGGAATATGCCAATAAAATGGGTTTTAAGCAAGACAACGATCCGAAACACACTGCAAAAGTAGTCAAGCAGTGGTTTCAAGACAACCACCTATCGGTGATGGATTGGCCGCCTGAATCTCCGGATCTCAACCCTATCGAGAACCTGTGGGAGATCGTCAACCGCAGAATTAATCGTGAAGGTGATCGTAATAAGGATCAACTGTTTGAACAAATCCAAAAGGCCTGGGCAGCGATTCCACAAAGTTTTATTGATCTATGCCTCGAAGATGCAAGGCTGTGATCGACAACAAAGGATTCGCCACGAAATATTGATAGCGAAATACAGCTTGGTCAACATTTTGTCGAGTTGCACATGTTTTGTCCAGAAGGAAATCAACTTTTTTTTATACTTTTGAATAATTTATTAATTTTCGTGTACAAATAATGAACTTTGTGATGAATAAAACTTGAAGAACTTTGTCTCTAAACAGTTACATAGTCATTTCTCTAAATTGAAAAAATGCAGCACTTATATATAAAGAAACTAAATTAGCATTATTTGGTTGCACTCGTTACGTCCGATACTGTATATATACATATATATATACATATATATATATATATATATATATATATATATATATATATATATATATATATATATATATATATATATATATATAATTTCAAAATTGATAATAAACAATATAATGGAAAAAGGCATGCCAAGCAAAAAAAACAATAATTGAATTTTTGAATTTTGAAAAAAGATTTATTTCTTTTAAATAATTATATAAATGATAAAAAAGCACTAGAGGCCTTTCACTATTTTCATCAGTAGTGCTATGTTTAATGCTTTATCAAATTTTTTTATAAAACTGTAGAAAGTTAGATAATAGAAAAATTAAATTGCTATATTGTAACTATGAGTTACCATTGTAACATTTTTTTAAAAAGAAAGTCTCAATTAAATGTGTCATGTTTTTGTTTATGTAAATGACTTTCATATGACAACAAATATTTTTCACTTTTTAATTCAAGGAAAACAAAGAGTTGGAAAAAAGGTTCTATAGTTTTGTTGTGCAATCTCTGGCATTCAAATACATGATTGTCAAATTGGTCTGTAGAATTTCCTGTTCTACAACTGGAAATATGACCATTAGTACGGTTTCTTAAATTATTTGTTTTTCCAGTGTAAGTAGATAAACCATTACATGATAAACACTTTAAATAATAAATAACATTTTTGCTATTACAAGTAATGCGACTTTTAATATTCCAAATAGTTCCATTAGACGTCTCAAACTTATCAACTTCTTGTAAATATAATTGGCAAATTTTACAACGAATATCTTTACATTTGAATAAACCCGTTTTTTTGATGGATGAAATAGAATGAAATTTTGAAGAAGTTAGTTGTCTAAGTAAATTTGGTGGTTGTTTGTAGGCTATTACTGGATGTATATTTGAAAAAACCTCCTTTACCCTTGCATTAGTAGATAGACAAAGTAAAATGTTAGTTTCTGTTAAAATAGACTGGCAGTTTAAATTGCTATAAAATGTAGTTACCAGAGGAAAAACTTCTTTGGATTTTTTTAAAGGTGCTGGGCTGGTCCTTGTAATTTGGCATTATGAAATGCTTTTTCTATAATATTATCTGGGTAAAGACATTCTTTTCACCATAATTTTAGTTCCGTTAAACGTAGTTTTTCTGTAGCATAATCCGAGGTAAAAACAATTATTGTTTTAGCAAGATTATATAGGATATTCTTTTTTATGTGGAAAGGATGAAAACTATTGTAATTTAAATAGTCGTGGGTATTTGTTTCTTTGTAAGCCATTGTTTCGCACTTCCAAGGCTGTAGCGATCAATTCATCAATCTATATTAATGAATGTTTAGAAAAACGACTTCTTCCATTTATTCACAAGTATCATGGAGACTTTAACTATTTATTTTGGCCAGATTTAGCAAGTTCTCATTATTCTAAAGATTCGCTAAATTGGATGGAACAATATGTCTATTACATTGATAAAGAATCCAATCCCCCAAATGTGCCTCAAGCACGACCAATTGAAAATTTTTGGGGACGTTTGGCACAGAAGGTTTACGAGGGAGATTGGCAAGCTTCAACAGAGCAAGTTTTGATTGATCGCATTAAACTAAAACTACAAGAAATTGATTTAAACTTTTTACAGTCGCATATGAAAGGCGTCAGAGCAAAATTGAGATCAATTGCAGATAGTGGTGTTTTTTCATATAAAAAATAATATATTTTTATTAAAAGATAAATGCTTTATTTAAAAAAAATATAATTGTAGTTTGTTTTTTTATTTATAAATAAGTTATTGACGTTTATATTTTGTCCGATAACTTCCGCATCACCCGTTAGGTGAAAAATCTAACATTACTGTTTTATAGCTGCCATCGACAAACCAGTGGAATGAAAAAACCCTGATTAAAAGCCGATTACAAGGTTATCTTTCATGCTATGACTCATTATATGCGTACCTTCGTTTTTCTCTGGGTATTGGCTGGAAGCAGCCAAACAGTTGTCAATACCCAAGACATGAATTTCAAATTGGTAAAAAAGCCCCAAAAATTAAATCCATTACTATAAACACCCTTGCTGCTTATAATGAAAAGAATTCACCACTTTCTGTTGGAGCCGTATTTTGCTTCAGCCACCTAAAAAGTATTTCTACAGATAACAATATTTACATGTTAGAACCAGCTCCAACACCAATAAAGTCTTGCTTTCCTGCTGGTGACATATATGTTCCAGATATAACAATCATTTCAGATGAAACTATCAAAGAATCAAAAATAGCAGCACGCTCTTTGTGTGAAGCATTTGGAGCAATTCCACTGTCCTTTCAGATAAAGCAAAGAAGAAATTTGAAAAATTTAAAATGCAGCTTGAGAAGATATATGGTGAAGCAATTACACCTGGTCAATCAGAGGCACTAATTTCTTAAGTGTTACACAATTAGGATGAAGATGGTTCAACTCAACTGGTTCCAGAAGACCTTGTTGTACCAGTTAAGATGTTTCAAGAAAGTGATTCTTTAGGAAAAATTCTTTTGCTTTCAGTTATTAACCATAACGAGTAATGCCATAGGAAAAAATAGAACATTTTTGTTTGAACAGTTTATGTTTTGTCAAGGTTTGCTGCAAGATGTAGCTTATGATGTAAATAAAATAAAGTTTGACAATGGGTGAGTATGAGACAACTCAACAAATTCGACCATTATTCTGTAGGCAAGTAAATTAATTTGTATATTTACAAATTCCCAAAGTATGTATGATAAAAAACGTGACTTTTTTCTTGGGACTTGAGATAAATATTAAGCAATTTTCTTTATCTTTCAAGTGTAATTTTTTAGATGGAGTAAACAAAAAAAAACAGGAAGGCTGGTAATCACTTTTTGTGAAGAGTTTAACTTAACTGATGATGTGGTTCATGAAACTGTTGATTTGAAAAATGCACCTGAAAACGAAGAAGATGATTTAAACAACGATGTTCAGTTGATTGCAAAAGAGTTAGCAGCTGATTTTCAAATCGGTGATTGGATTGTTGTTCCATACTTTATGCAATGGTATCCTGCAATAATTCAAAATGTAAGATGTTACAACACTATAATATTGTATTTTTGTGTATTGAGATCTTTTACAAAATTATTGGTTTCATAACCATATTAACTAAAATCAAGGAATATTTAGGAAGCAGCAATGATTAGACGTTACTTTATCTTTACATCAACCATTAGGTTAATGATGATGATATTTATGTTTTTTGTATGGAATATTCTGCTGCACCCGAAGAGAACTACTTCAAGTCGCCAACCAAAGAAAATATTTTCAAATGTTCGTCTCTTGGTTTTTTTTGTAAGATTGATGCACCAACACCAACTAATCATAGAGAAGATTATTCACTCTCAAAAGATGATATTGACAACGTGGAAACTCAAATTTGCCGTTAATAAACTTCTTAAAGTTATTTTTGCAATTCTTAGAAAACTCATCAATTTCCCATCAATTTTAAACAGAGAAAACGTTGATCATGAAGTTTAATGGTTCTTTCATTGATAAAGTTAAAAAACTAGTTTTTATCAAGTACTCTTATACAGTTCCGTTTTAAAAATTGCAGTACTAATTAGTAAGGCTGTAAAGTAGCCGTTGCTAAGTATATCTATACCGTTGCTAGGGTATTTTGTAGTTAAAAAATTGGCAAAATAAGGTTACTCTAGAACTTCTGTAGACTTTTTATCACCCAAGCAGATGGATTTTTTATCAGATAGTGGAAGATGCATGTTTAAGGGAACTAAATAACTTATTCTGTTCATGGCAGACTTAAGGCCACTGTTGTTATGGGTAATCTATCAATGCGCGATGAACGCAAAAAGTGATTTTTGGCAGGTTACTTCTTCCCAGGTCCTTGTAATAACATAATTTTTGTTTCATAAAATAAGTGTATGTCTTAGTGTCTTTCAAAAACACCTAAGAAAATTACGTGCAAGTATTGGCCTTAAGAGATATAAGAGCTCAAAGTTAGAGTAAAATTTCAAATTTAGTGGTTTCGGACCAAGATTTCTAAAGAACCAAAAATGTAACTATGTTAAATTTTTACTTTTACTATAGAAATCTACCCAGATTAGCAAAAAAATTAAAAAGAAATATTTCTGTCATAATCATGTTGCTAAAACTGCTCCTCAAAGTAGCAATTGCACTCCATGCGCAAAATTTTCTCAAAATAGGCCAATATTTGGGACCCAATATCTTCAAAATAAATAGGAATTTTCAAAAAAATTTTACCAGTGGCCTACTTTCATTGTCTTTTACAAAATATCTGAAAATGAGAACAATTTGAAGATATCACTTCCAGACTTTGCCTAGATTTCTCAGACAATTGCTCTTAAAAGAAAGACTCTCATCCAGCCAAACTTTAAGGTACTTCACAGTTTTTGACAGTTATTATTTTATTATTAATGTTAACACTGAATTTTTCCTTGGTTTTTTGGTTTTTGGTTTTAAAGACAACTATTTTAATTTTTGTAGCGTTTAGTGAAATTTTATTTGCTTTTAGCTAACCATGAGCGAGACTAGGTTCTTTCAAACCGAGACGAGACCGAGACGAGAAGTTAGTACTTCTCGTGAGAACGAGACGAGACGAGAAATTTAACAATTTTTGAAAACAAATTTATTAAAATCCAAGTAAAAAAAAAAATGTAAACATGGTTTTGACAAATAGACACAAATGACATTTGTCAAATGTAAACAACTTTTTCAAATATTATTTAAGAATTTTTTTGCCAAACTTTTCCAACAAGACAATGTTTTCTCTGATTAAGATGATTTGTTCTACTTTTTCTGGGTGTAAGTTGTGTCTGGATGATCGGATGATATTTCCACCTGAGCTAAAAACTCTCTCTGATTTAGTTGAACTTGCTGGAATAGCTAAAATTTGTCTAGCTAATGAAGAGAGTTCTGGCAATGTATTTGAATGCAATTTCCACTAATCTAGAATCGGAAAGTCTTTTTTGGCATCAGTTTTGATATTCATACTGGCAAATTTTGCTCAAAATAGGATTCAGTTCAGATGTTGGCTCTTGTGTTTCAAGTCTGACGTTTAACTTGCGCTTCAGTTTTGAATTAGGGGACAAATCTGCTGAAAGGACTCTGGCAACAGGTTGGCACTCAACATTATCCTTAGCCTGTGAGGCTAACCATTCTTTTGTTGTTTGAAATTTTTTGAAGAGCTTCAAGTGAAGTCCCTTTAAAGCAGGATTTAAGTAGTTTGCTGCAGCACTCAATAAGTTTCCAGTGTGACAAAGAGGAAATCTTTTCTCAATGCAGCTTTTCATGTTTTTTGCATACAAGACACCGTAGCCACTTTTTCCATCCGTCTCAATAAATTGATCAATTTTGTCATGGATTTAATAAAGAGAATCGGCGACAGTGTTAATTGTTGGAATAGACTCAGCCGACTACGTTTCTGTAGCTTCTTTAAGTGGTGCAAAAATTTCTACTGCTCCCTCGATTGATATCCACTGTGATGCACTGATGGTCTTTGAAGAAAAAATATCTTCATTTGCACATAAGCTGATAAATTGCACTATTTAGTTGTAGAACAGAAGCCATGCAATCCAGTTCACTATTCCATCTTGTGTCAACAGATTGGCGTAACTGTCAAAAATTGATTCCTTGAGCGTCTGATTCTGATTCAAGCAACTCAGCTGCAACTGAGATGCCAAATCTTTGCATGTTTGCAACGCATCATCCATTCCAGCAGTCATTCCAAATGAGTCTCGAACTGCACATTGCAAAATATGATTGTTGCACAAGTATTGGTCAAGGCGCTTTGACAATTTGACTGCAAGTTACATGTTTCTTGCCTGGTCGTTCACGCAGTACATTGGCAAATCAACAGGCAAATTTAGTTCTTCTAAGAAAGAATTCATCTTTCCTTCAATTAAGATACCTGTGTGTCTGCCTGGGAACTGTTGGACATGGGGTGTCCAGTGATGTAGTCTCCAATTTTCGTCAATAGCATGAAGTCCAAGAAATGTAGCTGTCCTGAGCTCTAGAAGTCCAAAGGTCAGAAGTAAATGCAGCACTTTTTAGATTTAGCATAATCTCCGTTATTATGCTCTTCATTCCAGCTTGAACTTCTCTTGACCGAATTGAAAGCTTTCTTGAATATGTTGTTCTGTGATAAAGGCTCAGTTTAGGGTTTGCAATGTCAAACAATTTCTTGAAACCTCTTCCTTCGACTGCTTATTGACTAACTTATGTCGAGTCATTTCGTTCGATAATTTACTGTGAAAACTTTCTATTCCTTCTTCAGACCCCGATAAACTTATTTTTGTGCACAAAAAATCAGAAATGCCACCATCATGTGAATTAAAGGGCTTGTCCCAAAACCGCCAACCGTTTCAAGACCACTGGCTAGGGTAGCTGTTAAACAACAATCTCTAGAAGCAGAATGAACCTCTTTGCATGCGATTACAGCAGCTTCCTCTGAAGAAATATTCGCTTTTGTTGAAGAAACAGCTTTCGACCACTTATCAAAATCTCTCAATGCTGCAAGTATTTGTTTAGAGTGATCAGAAAGGGGAATTGTGGCGAAATCGGGAAGAGATTCACACAATCTCTTTACATCGTTGCCATGAAATTTCGAGTAGACAATATCCTCAGCCTTTCTATCCATGTTAAGGTTCCATCTTTGCACTATTTCTTGAAAGAATCTTGTTATCTTGGAATTGGAGGAATAATTAACTTCTTTGGGACATCAATCAATGGGCTTTTCCTCGCAACAAGTTTTCAATCCTTAACATAAACTTCAAAAGTTTCATCCCAAGCTGGATACCTTGTTAAATCGATCAAATCAGGGCAACTTTGTCTTCCCTTTTCGAATGGTTTCTGGCAGAAGAAACATGGATAAATCATACTACAACTGAGTCCATAATTAGTCGTAAGATAAGATAAATCACCGCCTAGATAAACCGTAAATCCAGCATAAATTAAGGTTTCGTATTGAGTGCTGAATTTTTGATCTTTCAGAGAAGCGTAAGTATCCGATCCGGTCCAGCACTGAATGGGCACAGCATTATAGTACGATGACGGTTTGTCGTAAAATATAAAAGCAACAGTTGCTGTTACTCTTCCATTCCCTTTGTCAACAGAAAGCAAAACTTGCTTACTCTCTCGGTCGTTCAGCTATAAGCGAGAAATTCTCTCCAATAAAACTTTGTCAACTTTGTCCCGCACAAAACCTCCAGCTATATTCTCTTTGAAGCTAATCATTTCCTCAAGATCTTTCCTTGCTTTTTCGAGCATTCTTTTTGACAAAATCGGTCTTTCTTTTTTTATAGCAAAAGAATTCACCTTTGCCATTCCCATGTTCGATAATTTTACACTCCTTTTCAGGCCCAGCCCTTCTTCGGGTGAAACAGCAATATGAACTTCCAAAAATTTGTTTGCGGCTTTTCGCTCAAAAGATTTGTCAATATGCGCATTGTTTAAAGCTCTGTTTCTGCTCTTTCGTTTCCGTCTCTTCAACTGATAGATGTCCGAAGCTTGCTTTAACTGATTTGTCTTGTCGAAAACGTCCTTAAGATGATCTAATTGAATTTCGGAGGTTTTTTTCACATATTTCTTCATTTTTCCACCACCTTTTTTTACTCCACGGAGAACTCGCCGGAATTTGTTGTTGGCAACAACAGCTTTCTTTAGGTTTAGCACATTAGCTTTTGCCCTTTGTGGCTTTGGTGCCATCAAAAAAAAATAAAAATTTTGTAGGAGTTTTTGTAAGTATTTAATAATCCAAGTAAAAAACAAAAAACAATAGAAATCAATAGAATAAAACATAAACATAAAAGAATAACAAACACTGGTACAAAAAAAATTCCGTAAACATGAAAAAATGATTTCCACAATCTATTAGTCACTATCCAGCTATTAGGTCTAGGAATTAATTCATGCGCTTTATAATTGAAAATTGAAGGTTTATTTCAAAAACTTAATGGATGAATACATTAATGAAAAAAAAAAAGTGTCCATCGCTAGTCACTACTTTTGCCCATCTTTCCGGCAATTTACGAATTCCGTGTCAAAAAAATGCTTCATCCTTAGAAGTGATCCAATCAGAGACCCATTTTTTGATATTTTCTGAAGAAGTGAAGCGCTGTCCAATCAAATCGTTATTCATGCAATCGAACAAGTAGTAGTCAGAAGGAGCAATGTTCGAGAATACGGCGGGTGGGGTAACACTTCCTATCCGACATTTTCCAAATAGTTTTTGACAGGTTTTGCGACATGTGGTCGAGCGTTATCATGCTAAAAAACTTCAACCAAAATACTATAACTTTCGGTAGCACTTTTCTTCATGTTAAAGTAATGAAGAAGAATCCCCGCAAAAACACTTTATCAGGAACAAAAATCGACATTATCAGTTAAATTAAAAATAGTGTTGTTTACGCTTAAATCAAATGATTTATAATGAAAAAGCGCAATAACAGTGATCTTCGCACGCATGCGTGGCTAAACGAAACGCTGAGACAAGAAGCTAGTTTCGTAATCCCTTGTCAAACCGCACGAATTAATTCCTAGACCAAATAAGAAAATGTGAAAGTTTCAAAACATTTGGATGATCTAAAAAAAAAATTCAACGTTATAACTCGTTCTGAAATTCAACCTTATAAAATGGCTTAGAAAGGCCAAAAAAGACAATTTTTCTGGATTATCAAGATTTAGACCATCAAGAGATTCCTGCTGAGATACGGTAACTTGAAAAAATTACTTGATTTTTTTACGGTCTTGAAACGTACAAAAAATTCAGATATACCGTTTTGTAGAGCGTTTTGTAGTTTTGTAACCTTCTCTGTTCATTAGAATCCTAAAACTATTGAAGAAAATGATTCTTATACAGATTGTTTATGAACATTTAACACTTAAATAATTCTTTTATTATTCACCAATTGATGATTTGCTTCAACATTTCTGTGATTTGTAAAAAGTGTTTATTGAAACGCTACGAAGAATTGTTTTTGATTAAATCAAATTTTGATTGAATCAAATTTTTAATTTCGAAAGTTCGAAATTTCGAACAAAATTTGGCTAAATGTAGGACCTAGGCTACTACATAAGCCAATGACAATTTTTTAAAAAAAATTTTTTTGTGTCTTAAGAATGGGTTTCCATCAAGATTTTAGTTGAAAACGAGCTTTATTTTGTTTTTTGTTTTTTTGTTTTAATTCAGACGGTGCTAACCGACAAAATTGTTTAAAACTATATCCGTAAATTAGAATAGCTTCTATCCGGACAAAAAAGTTTCTATCCGGTCAGAAAATTGGAAAAATAAAAAATTAACATTAAACTCAACGTTTTTTTCTTTCCTACCCCCTTTTTCCCTTTATCTTCATTTTGAGTTTTCTGACAATATTTTCTAAAGATATTTCGCATAAGCATTTTACATGTTTTAAAACTAAATTTTGTTTATTATAAATAATACATGAAGATAAATTGCAGTTCCTACTTGTGGACAGATGAGAGAAACAGAATGAGACCAGTATTTTAAAAAAAAAACCATTTGTTAAAGTTTAATTTTTAAATTAAGTTTCTAAACATAGCTACTAATAGTGAAAGAAAATATATTTTCATAAAGAAATAAGAATAAAATAATCCAGAAAAACTTTTTTGGTCTTTCTAAGCCATCTTATATGGTAAAATTTCAACGTGAAAAAACGTAATAATTTTTTTTTGGAAGATCCAAATTTTTTGAAACTTTCACCTTTTCAGTGGGAATAATTTTTTCATATTTACGAAATTTTTTTCGTACCCGTTGTGCGACGAGTTAATAAAAGCCTCGGAAAAAATAGGTCAGTTGTAGGTCTGTGCGTCCTTGAAGAATTATATTTACGCCATTTATTTTAAGTACGTTTAAATGTGCGCTCGCATTCGAAATGTCAACATCGCAAAATGAAAAGTAAACATTTGTTAATGCCATGTGACATTTTGGGAATAAGTTTTATGGCGTTTAGAACGTCTTAAGTTCTTGTTCTTACAACTGAGTACAGTGGTTAGTAATGTTCTTTTATGTCATGTAATGTGTTAAAAATAACTACCATCGTATTCAAAATGGAATGGAGTAATTGTTACCAAAAGTGCAATAGTTATATTTAATGTTTAATCTTCCAAGTGTTTTAGGTGCTATTTATATATGTTTTTATTTTAATCTTTATCATGTGATTGCATTTTTTAAAATTTGATAAAATTGTTAAAATAGTTTATCGTAACTCACTTTTCAAAAAAATAAAGAAGATATATAGCTCATGAGGGGTTGAACCTGTGTATTCATACTGTAATTAAGCAGTATGTGTTCATACTGTAATATATTCACACTGTAATTCATATTGCACTCATGTAGTTGCATTGAAAATAAAACTTTAATAAACTTAATAAAAAGTCTAACATTTTGAAAAAAAAAGTTAAACTTTTTATTATTAAAAAATACACGGTCAAGACAAGTTTGGTTTTATCACCAAGTACACTTCCTATCTTTTTTTTTTTAATACTAGGTATGACAAAAAAATAATAATAATGATTAATGTAATGTAAAAAAACAAATATAAATGTATGAAAATACATTCATTTTTATTTATACTCAGTAAATGTAATCATATTGAGTATGAATACATTCATATCATTCATATAATATAGTAACTCTCATTTTTTCTTTTTTTAAACTATTATTTTTGTTATAAAGTATACATTCAACACAGATAAAAAATAACAATCATTTATTCATATTTATATCATATTACAAAGTAATTTGATAACACATATTATCTTATCATAATACAAAGTAATATGATAAGAAAGTTTGTGTGCTTGTCATTTTTTAGATGTGTATTTGCTTGACACAGTTCCAAGATTTGACTCGAGCAGATTTAAAATAACTCAAATAGCTTTAGAAAAGAAATTTATATTTCTTTATTTTTTGCTTATCTAATCTTGATAACTTAGTTACAGCCCTTAGTTTGTATTAATTATTTTCACCTTATTAAATAAGGTCTTTTGTTTGTTTGTGTAACATTTTATTTATTAAGTTTAAGATATATTAAAAAAATTCATTTTATTTACCTTATTTTAAAGTTTTTTACTCTTTAAAATAAATATTATAAGTCACAATCAAGTGGTTGCTATAGTTATCCAATTTTTTAATTTAAAAGTAGTTTTTGTTATTGTATTTTATATTTAATGAGTTGTTTATGAGTAATAGTTTCCATTGTTTAGTTTTTTCTGTTTAGTAGATTATAATTTTGTAACGTAAATATTTTGAAAGATATCCATTAAACATAATTGTATAATCAATCTTTGTAGGTTAGTAAATTATAGTGTTGACAGATAGAATGCTAGAAAAGCGTGATTTAAAAAATTACTACAGTTAGAATTTTTTAATTCTATTATTTTTGTTTGTTGGGTGTGAGCAAAAGCTTCATTAAATAAAGAAGTTTTTTAGAAAACTTCTTAGAAACGTCTTAAAAACTTTTCTCTTAAGAAGTTTTTAAGAAAACTTTTAAAAAATAAAATTAATTAGATAAAGGTGGAGAGGTTAAGGCCATTGCTCTTGACATTTCAAAAACTATTGATAAAGTTTGGCATGCTGGTCTTCTCTATAAGCTTTCTTCTTATGGTGTATCCAACAACATCTTTAAGATTATTGAATCCTTCCTTTCCAATCGTAGTATAAAAGTTGTCCTCGATGGACAGCACTCTTCTTTTTATTCTGTAACTTCAGGGGTTCCTCAAGGTTCTATACTTGGCCCTATACTCTTTTTAATTTACATTAACGATCTTCCAGATATTCTCACATCTAAGGTGGCATTGTTTGCTGATGATACTACCATTTATTCTTGTCGCGATAAGAAGCCAACACTCTCTGATTGCTTGGAGGGGGCATTTGAGCTTGAAAAGGATCTCACTTCTGCTGCAGCATGGGGCTCACAGTGGCTGGTGAACTTCAATGCAGATAAAACTTAATTTTTTTCATCCAATCGTTATCGCAATAATTTAGATCTTCCAATATTTATGAACGGTGACGTACTCGATGAGTCATCTACTCTTCATCTTCTAGGGTTTACTCTTTTTTCCAATCTTGTATCCATGTATCAAATCAGTTGCAAAATTAGCATCTGCTAAGGTTGCATCTCTTTATCGAGCTCGTCACTTTCTTACTTTGGATTCTATTCTCTATCTCTATAAATCTCAAATCTGGCCTTGTATGGAATACTGTTGCCATATCTGGGGCGGATCTTCTAATGATGCCCTTTCTCTTTTAGACAAGGTGCAAAAACGCACTGTAAACATAGTTAGACCTGCTCTTCAGCCAACCTCTAACCATTATCACATCGTCGAAATGCTGCTTCTCTTTCTCTTTTCTACAAATACTATAATGGGCACTGCTCTAAAGAGCTAGCGTCTCTTGTGCCATCTACTAAAATTCATTCTCGTGTTACTCGTCATTCAATTAAGTGTCATCCTTTTTCTGTAACTGTTCTCAAGTGTTGGAAACGAAGATGTTTAAAAAATATATATATATATATATATAATACTTATTTAACAGATCATTATGTACATAGAGTAGTTTAACAACATATTCTAAAGGTAAATAAATTAAACAACATATTCTAAAAGTAAAATAGTAAAGCAATATATTCTAAAAGTAACTAAAGCAGCAATTTTAAAAGTAATTAAAAATAGAACTACTATATTCATCTTACTATGGGCCTGTATATATTAACTTTATATATTTTCTTGGTAGAAGCATATTTCTTATCTATTTATAATTTTGTTGTCTTGATTATTTTAAGGTTTCTACGATAAAATGGGAAATGGTCTATTTAGCAGGTCAGTTAAAAAAGAAGGTATATGTTTTTTTTAGTTGATTTTTTTATTTGTTTAATAATTTTATTTTGAAACTTAAAATTGTAAATCGGCAAATGTTATAACGGCACCTGAAAACGTTAAACTTTATAAATCCTGAAAATCAGTCAATATTATTAACACAATTGGTAACACAATTGGTAATTGTTAACACAATGCGGTAGTGGTGTCGTCGTAGAGCGCTCGCTTTATAAGCAAGCGGTTCCGAGTTCGATCCCCACCACGTTCCTGGTAGTACCGCGCTCAACTTGTTTCTCCGCGCAGCGGCCTTGTTCGTCAAGGTTCGTGTTTCGGAGTTATAGAGTTGAGAGAGGATTATAACCACAATTAAGTAGCCTCCTCGTCTGTAGTGGCCTTCTCGGCCTTGGGGAGGTGAGTAAACAAAAAAAAAAAAAAAAATTCTATTCAGGAGCAGGGGTGGACATGGCTAGTTGCATATGTCCATATGTTATATTTATCTTTGAGATAGATTGGCACCGAATGTCCATATCTTTTATAAAGTGCATCTATTTCAAAGTTGGTATTAGTGTTGTTATATAAAAAAAATCTAAAGTTTTACTTTTAATGATATTATGTTAAAATGATGTATGTATGTATGTATGTATGTATGTATGTATGTATGTATGTATAAATGTATGTATGTATGTATGTATGTATGTATGTATGTATGTATGTATGTATGTATGTATGTATGTATGTATGTATGTATTGAAGAACGGAAAAAGAACATTTTTTAAATTTTATTATTTTTGAAAGGCTATATGTGTTTGCTTGATATGATTTACTTTTTTATTTTAATATTGTCATTTATTATTAAAAATCTACACTTATACTTTTCGTGACTAAATGTTTGTGTGTAAGTGGGTAACACGTTTTTATTTGTGAGTTGAAATTTGTTGAAATTTTTTTGTTTGTTATTTATTGCTATTTTTTAATGAAATATTTATATTACTTTTATTTTTATGATTATTGATATTAAGATTAATATATTTGTTAAATCATTGTTACTGTTTTTTTGCAGTAATTGTTTTAGTTACATGGTAGGTTGTTATGTTTTGTCAGTACATAACTGTTTGTAACTTACCTGTCTGTGCATTATATTCAATTGTTGTTTTAAAGTTGATATTGGTTTATTATCATATAATTTTATTACTATTCTTATAATTTATCATCATTATTATTATCATTATTATTTATATTATTAATGCTCTTTCATGGTATTTACTTAAGATTAGTTTTTAACTATTTGTAAATAACCTCGATTGTAAGATCTTTTATCGAAAAAATATATTGATATATTGATATGTATGTATGTATGTATGTATGTATGTATGTACAGTCGCGATCGCAAAAGTTTGGAACATTGCGTAAAAAAACACAGTTTTCATTAAATTATTCATTTATTTTATCAAAATATATTAGTGACTATTACAATTGACAAAAATAATATCTATGAAACATTAGTTAATGTTTTATGAATTGAATATTTGACATTAATACTTGGTATGATGTCCTTTAGCATTTTTTAAACATTTAGCTAAGCGGGTAGGCATAGAGTGAATGAGCTTTCTTAAATATTCAGATGTCATAAATTGAGTCCTAATTTTAATACCTGCCTAATTTTTTCTTGTAAATCATCCAAAGATAAGGGTCTTAGTTTCTGAATATTTCAAATTTTCTGCAAATTTTTAAATGTTCCAAACTTTTGATTGCGACTGTATGTAATAGTTCATCTAATACTGGTAGATTACTGATTATACTAGTAATCCGATACCGGATTACTGGTATAACCAGGCTTTTTTAGTAACAGTATTGAGCCAACACAATACCAGTATTTCCATATTGTGTTAACTCAAATAATATAATGAAAAAATATATGTGTAGGGCTTGTGTAGGATCACTTTCTTAACATAAAACACAAAATGGAATATTTAAAACTTCTAGGCATGAATAGCAACTTTCATTCAGCTTGTTATGATAAAGATAAAACGGCTAATGAGAATATAAAATCACGCTTGCTCATGAGTTTGGGAAGAAGGAAATGATAAGTTGTTTGATTGATTTTTTATAAAAGTTTATTGATAAAATTTTTTAAAGATAAAACTTGTTTAATTTAAAAGTAAAACTCTTTTATCCTTCTATTAACAAAGCAGGGTGTAAACATTTTTGTGCATGATTTTTATTTTTATTTGTTTTTACATTTAGAAGCCAATACTTATAGCAATATGCATATTATTATGATTTTCTTAAAGAATAACAAAAATTTTTTTTTTAATTTAAGGCTATCTGAATATCTAAATATATTTGTATTATTTTATTTTGTGTGTGTGTGTGTGTGTGTGTGTGTGTGTGTGTGTGTGTGTGTGTGTGTGTGTGTGTGTGTGTATTAAAGAGATCCCTTAGTGGCGAGACAAGTTATGTTCATAACATTAGAAAATAAGTTGAAAGTTAATTAAACTTTCCAAAACAAATTGTTGAATAAGATAATAACAAAAAACTTCTTAATTTTTAACGCCATTTTGTTTCTTCCGAAGGTAAGTTCTGGCTCTTTGACTATTTTTATTTTTTAAATGTGTTTACTTAAGTTTGTTAATTTTTATATGCTATAGATCTTGTTTTCAAAACTTTAATCTTAACATTTTTAATGCATAATAGTTATTACCAATTATGACTTAATTATCTAATAAATTAATCTGTTGATCAATTTTTTAAATTCCTTATAAAATCCATTTTATATACCCATAAACACCAATTTTTTTTTTGTTTTTTGTTTTTTTAAATTTATTTGCCTTTTTTTTTTTTTTTATGCATTCAAAATTAAAATTTCTTATATTTAGTGTCTAGAAATGATTTGGCTTCTGATGAATTTATTTCAAAATGTTGTGGTGAAGTAAGCTATAATATTGGAAGTGATTGGTTGCGATGGGGAATACACTTAGGTCTAAGTGATTCAGATCTTGATAACATTGAATCTGATAACAAAAATTGTTATGAGAAAGCTGATAATGTTTTGAAAAAGTGGAAGCATAAAAATGAAAATCGTTCATGGGAGCAATTAAAAAAAGAGTTGATGGATTTTAGCCGTTTTGATATTGTGAATAAAATTGAAACAAAATTTGGAGGTAACAATACTAAGCAAGAATCATATTTTATTTTTATTTTCTTCTATTTACTGATATATGTATGTTTGTATATATATATATATATATATATATATATATATATATATATATATATATATATATATATATATATATATATATATATATATAAGTTCTTATAATAGTAGAAGAATAAATTCGTGGCTAAAATTTTTTGCTTTCGTTGTTTTGATATGTATTTAAAATGCTTAACTTAATATTTACGATTAACAGTTTTTTTTTTTTCTTGATATTTTTTTAATAATTAATTTTTTTTTGAATTTTTTTAATAAATATTAAATATATTTTTTAATAATTTCTTATTTAAATAACGCTTTTTTTATCATCAAAAAATTAGTAGATTATAACACAAGAATAATTTGAAATTCTTCTTCAAAACTATTAGTTGTAAGTTAAATAACAGATTTTCTCCTCAACTGTTGTCAGTGGTCTTTTCTCTATTTTATTTTCAAAACTGAATGCTGCTAATTTGTCAGTCATATCTTCATCAGCACTGTCTATTTCATTGTCATCATCGAGAACTTGATTTGGAGTTAATGGTGCTGTTGTCATAATGTCTCATTTAGCGTATCGTGACTCATGGATCAAGCGTTGATCTGATAATTTGCTAGTAACTGTGCTAAACATTTGCTTGAGTTTGATCCAGAAATTGTTAAAATAATTAATAAATTAGAAAACTTTGACTTTTTATACAAGAATGTTGACCTCCAAATTTCTCTTGTCTGGCCATTACGTACCATTGCTTCAAGATTTGTTCTTGCATGAATTAAAAATAGTTTATTCTTGAA
The DNA here is from genome assembly GCF_038396675.1 of Hydra vulgaris. NCBI lineage: Eukaryota > Metazoa > Cnidaria > Hydrozoa > Anthoathecata > Hydridae > Hydra > Hydra vulgaris. The sequence continues at coordinate 3,680,341 of NC_088920.1, forward strand.
TAATTAACGTTTCATTAAAATTTGAATGTTCTAATGGTGTTTTAAAATGCGTGGACAAAAACTTTATTTCGTCCACACCAAACTCTTTGTTGTCAGTCCAGTTCTGTGGGTCAATGAACTGCGTGGCGTGATAAATCTCAGACTATTCCTTTATGTTAATAAACCTGCTCTTTAAAGTATTTAAAAGTCTGGGTATAACATTTCTCCTAATATTTCTGACTGACTGAGCATAATGCTTGATCTTCATCAACCGAAGTCATATCTTACTTTACTATTGTATATTTTCTATTACTAGGATGTTTCGTTTGTCCTCAGCTTTATTAAACTGACAGTGTTTCAGATAAGTTATGTTTGCCATCAATAACCATGTAACGTGATACCTAGCTATCTAAAAGTTCTAAATCCGTATCTATTTCTTGGAGCTTCAAGTTCTAAATTTGTCCGGTTGATTGTAGCTAGAAAAACGCCCCAGTAAAGTTGCAATAGAGTTTAAAATTGGAGTTTTTATGTTGATTTTTAAATATTTTAAGTTGTTATATTAGATTCATTGCCTCAAAATAAATAAGTGTACACATTTTCAGCTTTTCGTTGCACATAAAATAAAAACACAGACCAAAACTATTTTTCAAAATGGCGAATTTATGTTGTTTATACGCAAAGTTTGAATGTTCATGTCTTTAAAACAGGCTAGAATTAGATAACTAAATTTTGGAAATGTTTATAACTTATTAAAATCTTTGAGTGGTGTAAAAATCAGCAAAATCTAAGACTTCTGGTTGTACGACCTGGTTGATTTCATTTGTTGCACATAACTGATTTTTCATTTGCGGAGAAGTAAGAATGATCTTATAGTAAAAATGATTTAAATGGTTAATGCTAAAATGTTTTCTGAATATTTTTACTACTCCTAATGTTCTAAATTTGCCTTTACATTTAGTTAAAGTGGATGTACAATTAAGGTGGAACTAAACATTTTCCATGTTAGAAAGGCTACAAAAAATAAAAATATTTCTCACATTTTTATGAGAAATTAAGTATGTAATGCATCCATTCTTACTGAAAATTGATGATTGTTATCATAATTCACAGCTTATTTTTGAAATATTATTTGTTTTTTAAGAAAAATCAAAACAGCAAACAGCTGTTTATTTAAATGACTGTTTATACTGTTTGTTTTTTTTAATTTAAAATTTAAGTGAAAAAAAAATTAAAAACTTGAACTTTTTTCATGTGTAAATTTTATTTCAATATTAAATTAAATTCTATTTTAATTATGTAACGAGTTTTAACTGCGTAAAGTTTCATTCAAGCCTTATATTGTTAGAATTTAGAACTGAAAGTTTCTTTAGAGTTTTTTAAGTTACAAACAGGGTTTAAACTCCCCTCTAACGAAATCATCGTAATGAAACTATGCACAAAAATTTTGATAAAAAGCCCAAAAAAGAGATATTTTGTTAATATATATGATAAAACTGACGATATTATGTATAAATATTAATTATTATAATTTTAGGTTCATGCAGTTTGCATATATGTATGTATATATATGTGTGTATATATACATATACATGTATATATATATATATTTATATACATATATATATATATATATATATATATATATATATATATATATATATATATTTTAATGCAGCTGTAGTGCAGTTGTTGAATCTTGAAATCTTTTGGTTTGATACATGTTCTGGCCTAATAAGCACCATTAATAAGGAAGTAGGTGTGAAATTCCTGTTTAAATGCTTTCGGCAGTGCTCTGTGATAAAAATGTTAGGTTTTCTTAAAGCACCTAAGAAGCAAAGAAGTCTGAATGATCTCCGATCACCTAAAACTAAAATATGTAGTTATATATTTTAGGTGTGTTTGTTATCTTAAGTCTTCAAATTTGTATAATTAAGTTGAATTCAATAAACTTGATTTTCAAACAGCTAAGAAGTGTGAATGATCTTTTAGCAAAGGCTAGATAAGTTGTGAAGCATTTTCTTGATTCTTTGTTTTCTATGAACATGCTTCATAAAAATAAGCAACAGCTGGGTTTATCATCACATTCAATTCTAAACATTTTCCATGCTAGGTAACCAACTTTTTACATGCTAAGGTAACAAATGAAACAATTTTTTTTTTAAGTCAATAATTTAGTTTCTGCTATCTTTCAGCTTACAACCAATGGTTAAATCACTCAATTTGTATCTTAACACCATAAAATCAAATATTGAAGAGCATTATATGAAACTAAATAACACTGATTTTAAAAATGAACCTTTCTTTACTGACTTGTTTGTATTTTTTTTAAATAATGAATACATTGACTGTTGCGGAGGTGTGGGGAAATGAATATATTTAAAAGTGAGACTAGCACTGCTGTTACTTCTCAAAAAGGTTTTCTATTCAAACTAGTTATAAGTATATTTAATCAATGTATATTTTGAATGATTGATTCATTAATAAACAAAATTTTTAAAAAGTTAAAAAACTACTTAAAACGAAAATGGAAAAATATGCAATTCAGTCTCAAATCTGTCCTTGTATGGAATACTGTTGCTATATCTGGAGCATATCTTCCAATGATTCCTTTTCTCTTTTAGGCAAGGTGCAAAAACGTATTGTTAACATAGTTGAACCTGCATTTGCAGCCAACTTTCAACCATTGTCACATTGTTGTAACATTGCTTCTCTTTCTCTTTTCTTTAAATATTTTAATGGGCGCTGTTCTAAAGAGCTAGCATCTTTTGTGCCATTTACTAAAAATCATTCTTGTGTTACTAGTCACTCAATAAAGTCTCATGCTTTTACTGTCTGTTCCTAAGTGCTCCAAAAATTCTTATTTGTCTTTTTTTTCCCCTTAAACATCAGTTTTTTTGGATTTCGCTTCCTTTTTCTTGCTTTCCTGATTCATATAATTTGCAATCTAATAAGTTGTCTGTTAATCATTATCTTTCTTTATAAACTTTGTATTTTCTCTTCCAGTAACTTCCAATTCTAAAAGTGGTTGTTTGCAGCCTTGTTGGATGTAATGTAGTTAAAAAAATTAAAATGTAGCTATTGGAATCTTTGCAAATCAGCTATAGAAAAAATTATGATGTGGCTATTGCAAATCAAAGGATAGTACTTATCAATACTGTGATCAGATAAAAGTACAGTTGAGTTTAAATTAGGTTTACAATGATCAAGCAAGTCTAGTGAGTTTAGCATGGGATAAGATTTAACTGATGGAAGGTTGCTTCAAAGACCACATCGTTTTTTGAAAGGTTAAAATTGAACCAGTTAGCTGGTAGAAATGATTTTTTATGTTTAATATTTTAGGTTACTTTAGGTATGATTTAAGTTTAAAAATATCTTGTTTTATTCGTAGATAGATCCTAGCATCCAAAGCAATGAGCTATGCAATTGTCTAAGTCCTGCTAGGTAACCTGAAGTTGTAACTTTGGACTTCTTGTGTGGCCTCACCAATGCACATCAAAAGCATTAACAGGGACATATTCTATGCGCAACATTAAACTGTTAATACTCTGATATTTTACAACTGTTTGTAGATTCAACCTCTCTAGAAGTATCTATATGAATAAATTAAAAATTCATAATTAAAGAAAAAAATGATTACTTGAAAAAAATATAATAATTTTTATAAAATAGATTAAAAATTTGACTAAAACATGTTTATTATAAATTATACTTTCTTTGTCAGAAGTAAAATGATAAAATGGAAAATTTAAAAAATTTTTTCTAACCCTGATCATATTGCTGCTCAATCCAAACTCTCTGTTGATATAATACTAATTTTTATTATCTTGTTCCAAAATCAATGTATGTACTGAATCCTTTGGGCTCCTTACCCTATTTCTTCTCATTATTTCCACACTTTTTATTGAAAAGTTCTTGATATCAGCATTTCACTTAATGCTGTAAATCTTTCATTGAAATTATTTAATTTAAGTGAATTCCAGAAATTCACGTAAATATTCTTTGAAATGTCCAAAAATTTCTAAGTGTTTTTTGCTAATAATTTGTGAAAAAAAGAATAACTTTTAAAAAAAATTAAAAATTTTTCACAAATCAATAGCAAAATACACTCAGAAATTTTTGGAATAGTTAAAAGAATTTCAAGTGATCTGTGTTCATTAAAAATACCTAAAATGAGTTTTTATGTTACATAAAAGAATTTTCCCATTAAAGGAAATGTTCTTAATTAGAACATATTTTAAATAATTTGTCACTCTCTCAGAGATTTTGTTATGCAAAACCTCTAAAAGAGATTCTTTTTGTCCACCTTGTAACTGCAGAGAGTTATTGAAGGAGTTGTCTGTGTATGTCTGTAAGTTGAGTGTTTTTTACAAAATAATTCATATGTTAGTTTTACTTGAGTTGGTAGAATGTTTCATTTATCCATGTTTTTATTTCTTAGATAGTATTCTTTCTAGTTGTATGATCTTGCCAATTTAATCCATATTATTTTTAAAAAGATTATGTCTCAAAAATGTTTGTTATGTTTTAAAAAGATTATGTCTCTACAATCCCCTTTTTTTGCCAGCGTTTATAAATTTCATTTTTTTTTTTTTTTGTAACTTAGTTTTCTGAGTGTGGGTAGAAATTTTTTTTTTATGTCAAACCTCCCTAAGGTCAAGAATACCACTATGGTTAAGGAGGTTACTTTAATTATGGTTACAACCCTCTCTCAACTCTATTACTCCAAAATGCAAAACTTGACAAACATGGCTGCTACACAACGAAGCAAGTTAAGCACAGCACTACCAGGGATGTAGTAGATGCCTACAAGTGGTGTGTAGGAATGCTACAATTTATACAAAATTATGTCAAAATAATGAGTGAGCATATGATGTGACTTTTGCTGGCATCATTAAAAAGCAGGCATCATTACGCTTTTTTTTCAGTGCTCATTATGACTAAACTCATTTTGTCTGCTCCGCTAAACAGTTTGCCATTTATGGATTACTTGAACACAATCAGAAGATCATTAACAATTAAAAGTGAGCATTTTATCATTTCACCAATAGCTAGTAAAATATTTAATAAACTGTTAGGAACTGTTTAATTCACTAAACTGTTAGAAACAACACTTAGCGCTGTAAACATCATTAAAGTGTTGTTGTTTTTTCTACATGGACAACACTAATGTTAAATTTAGGGAGAATTAAACATCGGTGTTTTTCTTTTTAGGTAAGGATTTTACAAGACAGTTAACTAATAATAACCCAGTTATGTACTAATTGCAGGTAATCATCTCAGATGAGTCACATTTTATGTTGCCAGAGCAGGTGGGCAAACTCAATTTGTTAGGGATTGGGTTAGGTCATATATACACACCTAGATATTGGCATTGGGATGAGTAAATGACAATCAGTGAAAAGCTCTTTTAAAACATACTTAAATAGGATTGTTGTTGTCAGGTTTTTATGAAGGAAAAAGTATTATTTTTAAAAGTATTCTTTTATGTAAAAGCTAGACATCTAGTCTTGGTGAGCTGCCTGACCTGATTTGTCTGTAAGCTCTTAGCATTTATACAGACACTTTCAGTGTCTTAATTATAGTTTTGAAAAAGTCATGGATAAAGTTGAATGATTTTGATAAATTATTAGGCTTTTTGCAAATTTACAACACTATTTTCTTTTTGCTCAGTTTGTTGGGTGCAGTTTCATTTGTTTTTGTTTTGAGTTTTTTCAGTTTCATACATTTGTAGTACATACATGCGGTAGTGGTATAGTGGTAGAGCGCTCGCTTCATAAGCGAGAGGTTCCGAGATCGAATCCCACCATATCCCTGGTTGTACCGCGCTCAACTTGTTTCTCTGCACAGCGGCCTTGTTTGTCAAAGTTCGTGTTTTGGAGTTATAGAGTTGGGAGAGGGTTATAACCACAAGTAGCCTCCTCATCTGTAGTGGCCTTCTTGGCATTGGGGAAGTAAATTACAAAAAAAAAAAAAAAAATTTGTAATTTCATACATTTGTAGTTTCATACCTTTGTAGTTAAGCCTTGCGGGAATGAGTTGAACCCTTTTAGATTTTTTTTTTATACATACATTTTCAGTGTTTTTGTTTTTTTCAACTCCGTGTTTTTTTATTTAAAGTTTTAGTTATGAGTAAGAACTTTATATTTTTTAGAGATTTCAAGTTCACCAAACAAAAATTCCAATGTTTCTTCCAAAAAAGGTAATTATTTAAATTGTTTTACTCTTTGTTTGCTTTAAAATAGGAAAATTTTACATGTTAATTAATTTCCTTTCATTAAATTTTAACTTTTTCATTTAAATTTCAACTTTTTTCATTAAATATGCGTTTTTAATGTTTACTTCAGTTGCTTATTTTATTATTGTTACTAATCATCAATTTTGTTCATTGTGTTACTGGCTTATGTAAATTCATATCTCATTGGTCGATTTAAAACAATATTTTTTTATGCAATGCTCACTTAAAAATTCACTGATGAATAACAAAAATTTCTTGTATTACTATATTAAGTTTTTATCTGGATTCTTTAAAATAAATTTCTTATATAATTTATTAAGGTTGATATAGATAAAACAAAAATTGCAGTTAACTGTTTTATTCTTATTTAAAACTTTAAATAAGACCCCATGTTGATGGTAATATGATTAACAAGAAGATAGCTTGTTGTCAAGGTGAAGTCTTCATGTTGCTCAAGTTTAATGTCGTGATGCTATTGTTTTGGGATATATTTCAAAAAATGTGCTTTTACTTTTACTGCAATTTTTTAAAGATTTTTTTGTAGTGGCCACCTTGGCTTCTAAAGTGTTAACACAATAAAATAAAATAATAAAATGTTAATTGAATTCACCAAGTACGTTATAATTTCTAGATGTAGCAGTATCACAATTTATATAGTAATGATTAATAACTCTTTATTTTGGTAGCTAACAACAACAAATCCTATTTATTATGAATGTTTTTTTTATTGTTAAACATTTATGACTTATCTAGATATATCTAGATGGACTATCGATTTTGTAGGTGGTTTTAGGGGAATCAATTACTAAAGAGGCGCTTTTATATATTTTCAGTAATAAATTTATAAATAATGTTCCTTTGTGAAGTGGCCATTGCTCTAAAAGTGTTCACTACTCTTAATAATTGTTTGGAAAGTATGCTTGCAATTGAACTAGAACAAGTTTAAAACAAACTTATTAAAATTATCATTCTAACTCACTTGAGACTTTATTTTTTTTTTTTTTTTTGAGTTTTGTTGCTAAAGTTTAGAGTCTACTGTTTTGAGAGAGGCTTATTTCAACAATAAAAAATGTGCATTTATTTTTACTATATTTTTTAAGTTACTGTGTTTTTTAAATTGCTTTTTAAGTTAAAAAAAATGTTCTGAAAAAATTGCTACATGCTTGGACAACCAAGGCATGTGACTGAGCAGCTTTCCTGGGAAGGCCTGGATTATATTTGATTTTTCAAAATTCCGAGTGCAATAGCTTAAAATTTATAGCTTTATAAACGCAAAAAAGTTTCCTTTTAAATCTACAAATCATAAAAATAGACTATTTTAAATTCATATAATTTTTTGTTATCTGCATTATTTAGGTTAAATTGCAGTGGTTTAGATTATAACCTTATAAACACGACAATATATCCCCCTCAATTTATGTAATAAAAAAAACTACTTTAAGACATAATTTTTTCTTACTTATAAAAAGTGTCTTATTATTTCTAGAAGTATTATCAGGATAGTTCTATTTTTAAAAGGGTTTTTTATTAACTTTTGTCATATTAGAGAATTATGTCTAAATAATAATGTCTAAACTAAATTCTCCTCGACTTTGAAAAAATCTAAAAGTTTCTAAAAAATGCCAAAATAAAGTTAACGTAAGTCTTTTTTACAACATTTTATTTAATTTGCTTTCTCGTCGGTTTGTTTATTTTTTGGTGTCCGCACAAAATAAACATGAAGTCAGCGGTAATAATAAAAGAAATTGTTAAAAAAAGTAATTAACAAACAACTCAAAACAGAAATTATTTAGCATAAATAAAAGAAAACGTTAAGAAAAGTAATTAAAACAAACAATAAACAACAAACTCTTTGAGCTTTAGTTTAGCGCAAATAAATATAATCGCAGTTGTAAAATAAAAAAATATAAAAAAACTTTTTAGAAACAACATTTTAAAAAATGGACTGAAAAGTAAAAAATAAATTATTTCATGGGACCCAAGGACTTTTTGTGCGTACTCAACCAGAAATATTTATTAAAGTCAATGACTGAAAATATTGGGCAACTAAGTACAACTCGTTTCTTTTGGCGCCCAGTATTTTCAGTCATTGACTTTAATGGATATTTCAGGTTTTGTACATACACCAAGTCCTTAGATCCCACGTAATAGTTTCTTTTTTATTTAATAATCCATTTTTAAAATGTTGTTTTTAAAAAGTTTTTTTTATATTCTTTTTATTCTATTCATTTGCAAGTCTTTACAGATAAGTTTTCTGATTAACTATTATTCTCTGCAATAAAACATTCGTTTTTTTACTGAACAAACAGTTTTTGAAATCCTTATATGTTTGACCGTATTTATGGCATCCACTAGCAATATGACATTTTCGTGATTAGAACAAACACAGTCAGTATGTGTATCATCTGCACCTTTTTTTTTTTTTGAACATCTTTGCTTCCAACAAGGCTGCAAGCAACCACTATTAGAGTTGGGAGTTACTGGAAGAGAAAAGATGAAGATTGTAGAGCAAGATAATGATTGACAGATTGTAAATTATATGAATTAGGAAAGCAAGATGAAGGAAGCGAATTCCAAAGAACTGATGTTCAAGGAAAAAAACTAGCAGAGTTTTTAGAGCATTTTGAAACAATCACAGAAAAAGGATGAGACTTAATTGAATGACGAGTAACACGCAAATGAATATTAGTAGATGGTGTAAGAGAAATTCTCATCATTTTTTTCACCTTTATTTATTTCTTTTCTTGCATTCTTCTGGGATATTCTTGTCTGGCGATCTTTTGTTTACAATATTTGCAGAGTTTCTTGCCAGGAGGATATTTAAACTATTTTTAATCATAACTTTATACTCTTTAAATGAAACTGCGTCAAGATTTTCTAAAATAAAAGAGGAGCATAAAGCTCCATTTGTCTAAAACTTTAGTTTGTTATATTTTTAAATAATAATAATGGAATATTTAACTTTTACATCTACTTTCTTGTGATTTTATTTGTGTTGAATGTATCAAGTTTTCTGCGATATTAAATTTAACATTTCTGTAATTAGTTAAATTTTTTTTTTCATTTTAATTGAGCAATTTTTTGTCATCTATAAAGTAGGTCGTGCTAAATTTAATTTTAAAATAATAGTATGATCATTTGCTCTATCACGTGGAGATTTTCATTACACATAAAGCACTTAAGAATTTGCATTACTTTAAATCTCTGTGTGGAAGCCAATAATATCCTACTTCTATTTTAAAGTTGGATTTTGTGTGATTTACTAAATGGTTAAAGTATATCACAGTAAATTTACCTATGATCTATGAGCAGTTTTTATTTCGATTCCTCCTTTTCCCTGGTAGTTCCACGCTTAATTTGTTTCTCAGGGCAGCAGCCTTATTTGTCATGATTTGTATTTTGGAGTTAAAGAGTTGAGAGAGGTTTGAAACCACAATATAGTATCCTCTTAGATTATAGTAGTCTTCTTGGCTTTAGTGAGGTGAACAACATCAAAAGAATGAAAAGGGAAAACAACCTGTTAAGTTACTACAGATAGTATACTCAGTTGTTAAATTTTTCTAACGTGCTCCAAAACATTTCCTTGCAAAAGTTAGCCATAGCAATGTTTCTATTTATAGTCTCTTATCATCATAAGACTGTCAAGGCTAAAGGAATTGGGAGTATCATAACGCTTGATACTCCCCATTCCTTTAGCTTTGACAGTTCCTTTATATTCTAAAACTTTTGTTCATCAAGTATTTTTCTTCAAATATTGAGTTTTTTCCTTGGACATCATTTGGTATTTTCACTTGCTTTGACGTTTTTTCAACTCATAAAATTTGCAGTTAACTTTTCTCTTTTGTCTACTGCTTTCTTGAACTTTTTATTTTTCTTACTTTCTTGAACTTCTATTCTGCGCTCTCTTTTTTGGTTTCTATTAACTAAGGTAATTATTGTATAATAACAAATAATGATGATGATTTTAAACTTCATTATAATTATTGTGACTTGACTATAATAAGTTTTTGACGACATCTTACATTCTGCCTTTGATTATATTTCAATGTTTTTGATGTCAGGAAACTTTTATGATTCCTTTGATACCTTTTGATAACCTCCTATGAACCTTATGATAACTTCCTATGAATCTTATGATACCTTCCTTTGAACTTTATGATAACCTCTTATAATCCTTATGAAAACCTCCTATAAACTTTATGATAACCTCCTATGAACCTTATGATAACCTCCTAAGAATCATATGATAATCATTGATACTTATTAAAGTTTTTATAGGAGTTATTTTTATTTTTTTTTTATTTTGCTAAAGATGAGCTTTTTATAGCTTAATTTAATTTTTAGTAATTAATTAATAATTTCTATAATTTAAAAAAATTTTATAAGAAATTTCGGTAAAAAAAAAAAGAAAGGTTTTTATTAGCAATAACTTTAATCAGTTATAATTAAAAAGTTTGTTTGAACAACTTTATGCTTAAGTAAGACATAATAACAAATAAAAAAGTTTATCAAATATAACATTAACTCGAAATAAACTTTTGTTTAACTTCGAGCCTAATAAACTACCAATAAAAATCGTAAACTTTAATTCGTGATATTCACTATATAATATTTACTATGCATATTCTTAATATTTTATTTTACCAAAGTTTTTATGGTGAGATGTTTTAGTACTTTATTAGATGCATTAATATTAAATATTTTAGGAAGTTTAAAATTTAAAAAAAAGTAAATTAAAAGATCAGAAAAAGTTGTTTTACTTTATCATCCCTTTTTTATATGTTTTTTTTTATTTGTTTTTTAATGTTATTCACCTCTGCAAGACCAAGGAGACCAATACAGTAAAGGAGGCAGTTTTTTAAAAATCTTTTTATTATTATTATTGTGGTTACAACCCTCTCAGTCAAATTCAGAACATGAAACTTGACAAGTGAGGCCGCTTTGCAAAGTAAAAAGTTGTGTAATAGCCTTTAATAAGGTTTTGCTTGAAGTCATAACTTCAATAAATTATAGTAAAAAAAAATTGGTCCGTAGTGATAATTTAAAGTGAAAATTTTATCAACATAAAAACAAATTTAAAAGTTTATATATAGACATAATAACAAAAAAAAGTTTGTTAAAAATGATTTCAATCTCAAGTCAATAAAAATCAACTTTACAAAAAATTATTTAAATTCTTTAGATTTAATATAAAATATATTTTGATAATCACTTTATGTTAGTATAAAATTGTAGTAATGATGATTACCATCATCATGATCATGAACATTAACAAAATCATGATTATGACTGTAATAGAAATTGTTTTGTTTTATTTAGATCTGTTGAGGATGTCCGATGAACTAAAAAAATATTATCTTAAATTTTATGGGAAAATTAGCGAACTTCAACCGCTATTAAAAGCATCTGTAAATGTTGATCTGATACAAAAATTTGTTGATCTATGTATTGTAGATGCAGTGAATGCTCAAGAGGAACGCTTAGTAGATGCTGTTTTTAGTGTTGAACGAGAGAAATTTCTGGAAAAACAAATGCGTTACACACCAATTCCATATAGGGATATATTTACAAAAGAAAAATCTACAATATTAATATCTGGAATAGCTGGTATTGGGAAAACATGGTTGCTTAGAAAATGTTTGTTTGATTGGTCAAATGGTTTAATTTGGAATAATGTTGAACTAGTTTTTTATTTGGAATGCAGGAGACTTAATCAATATCCAAATATTTCTAGCATAAATGAATTACTAAATGTTTTCTACAAAGATATTGTAAAGGACTTTAAATTTAGTAATCATACTGCACTATTTATAATTGATGGATTAGATGAATTCAAATATTTCAATGAGTTAATAAATCCATGTTTGACTTGTAATTATCCAATTGTTAATGCTTTAGAAGAAATTCAAAAATACAAAAATGTAATTGCTGGAAGAGTTTATGCAATAGATCAATACCAAAGTATTTCTACAGAACATAGCGATAAGTTAACCATTCAAATAATGGGGTTTAATGAAAATGGAATAAATAACTATTAGAAAATAATAATAATAAATAATAATAAATAACTACTAGAAAATCATGTTGTGGAAGAAAAAAAAGAAGTTGTAAAAACAACTTTAAAGGAGTCTCAAGTTGCAAAAGCCATGGCATCTGTTCCATTTTATTTATCTTCCATGTGTAAAATTATTAGTGATTCGAAAAAAAGTGATGAAAATTCATTCTTGACAATGACAGATTCGTATACAAATCTTTTTTTATACTTTTTGCGAAAACACATCATTAAAAACAATAAATTTATGTATGAGATAATGGAAGACAGTTCCAATAAACAATATGTTTTAAATATTTGTAAAATTGCATATGAAATGTTTGTTAACAATAAAATAATTTTTTCCAAAGATGAAATTCAAGCTATTATTAATGACTTTGACAGAAATGAAGGTAATTTTTTTGGATTTATAGAAAGGATTGAAACAGATCTCGGTTGTTATTATCAGTTTGCACACTTGACAATAATGGAGTTTTTTGCATCTGTATATGCATATAATTGTTTAAGTAGTGATGAGATTATGGCCAATAAGAAGCTGAAGAGTTGCTTATCAATGATTTGTGGATTAGCTAATAAAAACCCAAACAGTTTGTTAAAGTTTCTTGTTAACCTAGATCCTTCAAATAAATCCTATAAAGAATCTTCACTTTTGTTTTCTATTTTGGGTAAGTTTAAAAAACTTTGTTGCATTTTTGTGAGCCTATTTTAGATAGTCATTCAAGTGTTCAACAAGATGTAAATAATATAGAGCAGGTGTTCCCAACCCTGTGGTCCCAGGCACCATGATGCCTGTGGAATGATTTGCGCCAGCCACTATTTGACAGTGAAAATTTTTTTTCATAAATAATAAAATATATTATTTTTTATTTGTTAGAATTTTTTTTTTTTTTTGAGTGCCTAGGTTTATTAAATACATTCATATGTTTGCGGTATTGTATGTATGAGTGCTTTTTTTTGCTGACAGTACTTGTCTAGTTGTGAGCCAGACTCAAGCCTGGAACGGGATTGCTATTTGCACATCTCTTCTTGTACACGCAAAAAACCTGAAGTAGCCACATGCTTGTACCGTCCCGATTAAAAATTGGTGGTGCCCGCCACCCTACCAATATTTTAGAGTGTGCTCTAGAGTACAAAAAGGTTGGGAACCCCTGATATAAAGCTTTTTACTTTATTTTTGTTTTTACAATGTATTGAATGTTATAAAATATTATTTTATATTTGATATATTTCACAATGATAGGCAAGTTTTCTAAAAAAATTCAAAGATATAAACTTTATCTAATTTGACAAAAAATAATTATTTGTGTTACCATTGCTTGCTTCATAAATGCTGAAGGTAGTGATGTGGTTTTGGTTATTTTTAGATTGGACTTTTAATTGTTTATTCAATTTTTTTAGAGGAGGGGGGTTGTTTTTTTAGTTTAGGGTTAATTAAAAGATTCTTTAAGAAACAAATTGTTATTTAAAAATTTCCTAACTGTTTGCACAAATCTTATATATGTCATAAATCCTTCAAAATTAATTTAACCCTTAATTAATTAATTTAACCCTTCAAATATTTTTTCATATATTTACTTATATGAAAATATGTTTTTTGTGGACAAAATATCTTCTTTATTATCATTAATAAAATATTATACGTAATTGTAGAGGGTTTATTATAATGTTTTGTTTTTGATTTAGTACATATAAATATTTTATAAAATTGTTCGCAAGATAAATTTATATGTTGATTTCACTTTTATGAGGCTTTTATCAACTAACTTAAATTCTTTTCTCATGAAATCACTTTTAAAACCTTTTCGACAAGAAATTTAAATTTTTTTCCCTATGGACAAAAAAACCTTCATTGAAAAACTTTTAGAGAGCAAAAATTATTTTAAACTACATTTTTATGAACAAGCATTAATTTTTGTAATAACATTTTGAAGAAATAACGCGGAAATATTCGTTTTTCTAAAATAAAGTCATTATCAGTTTTAAAAGATTGTTCACACATTTTATTTAAATGTTTTTTATTTATATTATATTTGTTTCTATAATTTTTTTTACATATTGTTTTTATTTATATAATTGTTTATTTTGTATGCTGAATTTAAATCTTTAAACAATTTTTATGGTTTAAAGTTTTTTTAAACCATAAAAATGTCGACTTTAAGCAATAATTGTTTCTTAAAGAAATATTACAGTTCTTAATGTCAAAATCAACACAAAATTAAAAATGTATTCTTAAAAAAAAAATTTTTTTCAGGTAAAACTATTTGTTTTCTTCATTTCTCATTTTTGCTCTTGCAAAGTATTATTTTAAAATCACTAAAAAAAGCATAAAATGGTTTTTATTTTAAAATGGTTTTATTTATTAGGTTTTTTTTTTATTTTACTTGTTGTAAATAA
>NC_088920.1:3700000-3745000 GCF_038396675.1 Hydra vulgaris
TGACTTATAAATAAATAATAAACTAGTGTCGATTGCGCCATTCTAATTCATGGAAGTTCTTATCGCAACAATCTTACGTCCTAAATCCCAACAAATTAATGGACTCAGACGTTTTATGGATGTTTGCTCTTAACGTTAATCTGGATTTCATTCTAAACGGACAATCGACTAAATCTAAAGTTTTTTCTAAACGTTGTTTTGAAGTTTAATAGATGTTTGTGTATTTACTAATTATGCAAGTAGACTACAAGTATTCAGGTTAATACCGTCTAAATTTTTTTGTAATATAGTTTTTTAAAAAGTATTCAAAATTTATTTCCACAAGAATAGTTAAGAATTAGGCGAAATCAACGTTTTTATCTAAGTTTCGAGTCTACATTGTTTATGGTGCAATAATGTACATTCATAATGTCTGTGGTGCAATAATGTAAATTGGCATTCATAACAATAGTTCATAAAACTAAAACCTAAGTAAATAAAAAGCAAATCTGCTTTTGGTTAAATTTGATTTGAGATTTAATTTAAAATTGATAAGATTGATCACAGTTTTGGAGCTCCCCATTTAACTTTACTTAAGCTACGAGAGTTTTAAATTATAATAGTTATAAAAATAAAAAGAAAACAAAGTTACTGATCGAACATGTATAATGTTGCTAAAACGTTTTATAACTAAGTAGAGAACAGATTTAATTTCTATATATATTTATTTTGTGTATTAATAATGGAAATATAATAATAGTTGTTGTGATATTAAAATAATGATTGTATAAATAATTTTTATTGTGTAAAATATAACTCACTTTTCAATTTGTTCACTGGTTATACTGATTATCAAATCACAAGACACAAGTTCGTTTAGATGTTTTTAAGTAAAGTTATTCTTCATTCAGGAAATAAGAGACTTTTTAAGCATTTTTTGTCAATTAAAACATAAGAGGTCTTATATTGGATAAGAATAGTTTTTTTGATACTATCAGTGAAGCAATTTGTGCACCATAAATTTAGATGGGATATAAATTCTCATCCAAATAGATTCAATTTTTTTTCTTTTAAGTTTAAAGCTTTTATAAAAAAAAAACCATTATTATAAAGTTAGTTAATTTATTATGTTTTTAAGCGAAAATATTTTTTTGTTGAACTCGTAACGTCAGGCTCGCTTTTACATGGAGTGTAAGAGCTGTATAAAGCTAATACGATACCTTCCAATAAATATCTCGGTGTTTCGGATTTTATAACGTCGCGGTAAACGAAATATATCATTTTTTAAAAAGGGAACTGATTGTGTCGACACACAATTAAAGCAAAATTTATGTCAACACACGATTAAATCTAACTACATGATTTGAGTTAGTTATCAAAAGTTTAATCCTCCGTCGGGCGCGCTTGATCGAAATGATACGCGTCAATCATTTTTATCTTGTCCATGTTTTTGAGTAATGACTTAATGTTCTGCTTTTTAGTAACTTTATTTTTTTTTTCTTTTATTGTTCTACATCATCAAACATGTTTAAATCACTTCATATGAATTGATTTCCACTTCAAAGAAATCGATTTTTGAATTCCTCCTAATTGCCTCAAAAATGAATGATAGCGTGAGATGATTTAATCTTGAAAGTTTAAAAATATGGCATTATTTATTAGTCAAACAAAATCTAGTCTAAAAATCTATTAGTTTTACAAATTCTATATTTTCTCAACCTTTTGTTAGAGGAAATGTTTTCTTAAAGAAATATTATCATGAATTAGTTATGTCTTAACTTATTTCAAGAAGTTCAAAAAATTAGAGTTACCAAAAGAACTCAGTGATATTTTACACTGTTTTAGAACAATCCCAAGATAACATAAGAAATGAAAATAAAAGAAAAAGATGCCAGACATTCACAAACTAAACGATTAACAAGGTATAATGCCATCCACCTAATTGTTTGATACACCTTGAAGGCTATTGCGGAAATTGCGGAAAAACTGTAGCAGGTTTTGACGTTCAAAAAGATATATTCGAACATGATGATTAACATATTAAATTAATATTATATAAATGTTACACTTCTTTTCAAAAAATTCAGTAACTTTTCACTTGAAATTTATATCAATTTGATAAATGCGCCTCTTTTATTTAAAATAGCAATTGTGCTGGAATTTTTAATTATTGTTATTATTTGATATTTTTTCAAAGATTATTTAAGCATTTTATAAAAAAAACGGTTACGGTTTAAAACTGATTTAAAGAGGAAACATCAAGAAAACAATAAATACAAGTATTTTACATATATATATATATATATATATATATATATATATATATATATATATATATATATATATATATCGTTTGCTTGTCTTCGTTACGTTTATATAATAAGAAATTTTTTATAAAATTATTTATAATATATAACTTTATTTTCGCTTTATTTATAGGTATTACTAAAGTAACTGATAATAATTTACAAACTGTAAATTCCGTTTTAAAAAAAAACGCGTTTTACACATTTTTTGCGGCTTTTAAATTATGTTAATGACGTCATACAAAATAACAGTAACCAAATCTATTTTTTAATTTTTTTATTTTCGTTTTATTTATATCACATCAATAAAATTGATAGTTTATGTTCTCCAACGAAATTATATAATTTAACGTGATCTAAACTTTATGGTGAAGCCTCAAATACTTTCATTTCAAATATTAAACTAACAACTTTAAACGCGATAAATTTATCATAATGAATCTAATAAAACTTAGTAAATAAATATACCATAATTAATCTAATAAAACTGAGTAAATAAATATACCACAATTAATGTAATAAAACTGAGTAAATAAATATACCATAATTAATGTAATAAAACTTAGTAAATAAATATACTATAGTTAATATAATAAAACTGAGTAAATAAATATACAATGATTAATCTAATAAAACTGAGTAAATAAATATAGCATAATTAATCTAATAAAACTGAGTAAATAAATATACCATAATTAATGTAATAAAACTAAGTAAATAAATACATTTCAAAAAATTCTTTTCAGAAAATATAAAAAATCTTCGTGAGACCTGGAAAGGCATAGTTAGATTAGATTTGGTTCAGTTAACTTATGTATGTTTAATTAATGTATGTTTTGTTAACTTCTAAGCAATTTGGAAGTCAGGGTACATTATTGACATTTTCGACATTTATTAGCTTTATATTTCATAACAACGGTTGCGATAGTTACTATATCATTCTATAAAACTAAACGGTTGATTCAAATTTTGTTCGAATTTGTGAAAAGATTTTTTTAAAGTTCGATCGTCGAGTTTTAAGTATATACAGCACAACGTTATTTTTTTCTAAAAAAAGTTATACGAACTCATAGCGTCACTATCGTTTATTAAAACATACACGGGTAACAAAACTTCCTAAAATTCGTAAGTAATTTATATATAGTAATATATATTCGGAAGTAAAATCTTCAGTTTTATATTCATTTATTTGTTTTTATTAATAAAGTTTTTGTTTCAAGACTAAATTAATATATTTCTAAAACAATAACTTGCGACGACTGTCTTTTGTTTAAGATTGATGATAATAAGTATTTTTTTGTTGTGGATATATTAGTTAAATTATATTACAAATATACAAGATTAAGTTGCTAAAATATATAAACCTTAAAATTTAATTTAACATTTTTTATAATATTTGATTTCTATCTCTAAGCTTATTCTTTTTAATATAACATAGCATATAGATACGTGTTTATAATTTTCAAACTTTTTATATATTTAATCGTTATATGTTAATGGAAAGAGTTTTAAGTTAATATGAAAATAGTGAAATATTTTATAAAAACGAACGATTTTATATTGTATCATCTTCATTTGAGTATAAAAATTTTTTATAAGAATATTGCAACTTGAAAATATCGCGTTCACGAAATTGAAGTTTCGTATTCAAAAAATTAAACAAATATTTTAAAATTAGAAATCAACCTGCCTTCATAATGTTAGTGGTGCAAAATAAAATTGCACTTTATTCCTGCACTTGACCTGTTGAAAGTTTCAGTATTTTACGAATTCACTATAAATTGTCCTTAAAGAAATAAATTCGTCAAAGTTTTTAATCAACGTCGAAGTCAAATGAACAAATATTCTTTTTACATAATTTCTTTTGAAATTTGATTTATAAAAACATTCACTTGTTTAATAAAATGTTTTATTAAAGCAACCAAACGACGAAGTTTTCTTGGAATATATGAACAAAAGAAAGTATTTTTAAGTTATATAAATGAATAATTTTTGTTATGTTATTTTAAATATATTTAATTTATAACTTATTTGAATTATTTCGTTTTAAAAATGTGATAAAATGCTTAAATTAAAAAATTGTCTATATTTTTATAATTTATTTTAAAGAATTGTTTTATTTAAAAGTTTCACTATTTTAATATTTTTATATATCATTTTATTTTAATATTAAATTATATATGTAAATGATTTTTTATTCAATCATTAAATTAGTAAAAATTATATGTATGAATATTTAGATTATGTATATGTTATAATTTTGATAATTACTTTAATAGTTTATTTGTTTGTTTTTATAATTAATATTTAATTTTACTTTAGATCGTCTAAGAAAAAGTAAATATGATCGTGATTTATTTATTGAGTGTTTTTATGAAAGTCAATCATTATTTACTGATGAAATAATATCAATTGTTGATGAACGATGGTGGATTATTTCGATTGACGATGGAAAAACTTCTTACTTAACTGCTTGCAAAAATTATTTCGTAAATCAGTACTTTAAATCTGGAAGAAAGTTAACGTCGTTAGATGTTCGTAAAAATATTTTATGTGATGAAGAAAAAAAACTTTTAATTCAATGTTCAACTAATGTTCGCGTTGTCAATTTTCATCGTCCGATTAATTTCGAAGGATGGATACCGAAAGATAAGATTGAAGTGTTGAATATATGGATCTCAGATTATTTAATAACAAAAAAAGATTTTGAAAAGAATTTTCTTCCGTGGATTAATCTTTGTGAAGAATTAGAACTTGAACTTCACGACGACATTGATTTGATTGAAGAAATTTATGAATGGATTCGTTGTTTGAATATCAAGGAGTTTTTGATCGATTACCGTGGAAAATATTTCGTAACCTCGATAAATTAAAAAACTTTAGAATACGCTAAAATATTTAATATCTTAAATATATTAAATAAAAAAAATAATTATAAATAACTAATGAAATTTTAATGTAATAATTTATAATAAATATGCTTTTAAATAAGGTTGTTCACAAAAGCAAAAGTTGAATTTTCGATTAAAAAAAAAAGTTTTCAAAACTCTATTTTTGTTTCGGTAAGTTCGAAATAATTTCAAACTAATTAATTTTTTATCGAAACGATTTTTTCATTTCCAAATTGTAAAATTTGCTTCGAAGTATTATTTTGATTTCGATATTCTGAAAATATTACCGAAACAATTTTTCACTTTCGAAATTCTAAAATTTGCTTCGAAATAATTTTGCGATTTCAAAATTCTGCAAATAACACCGAAACGATTTTTTACTTTCGGAATTCTAAAATTTGCTTCGAAATATGTTTGAGATTTCGAAATTCTAAAAATAATATCGAAACAATTTTTCACTTTCGAAATTCTAAAATTTGCTTCGAAATATTTTTGCAGGGATTAGAACCCCTACGGTTCTTTTGCAATGATTAGAAACCTCAGGATAAGATATGGGGTTGATATTTTGTGACATTTTGTGAAAAGGTCGCAGGGGGATCTGAAAAGTTTTTTGCGTGACATAATTTGCAAATGACCCCTTACATCTATACGGTAAAATGTTTCATATAAAATATTAGCTCTCTCAAAGTAAATAAAACCTACCTACAGCAAAAGCTACTTAAGTGTTTTTGTTTACAATTTAAATTGTAAATTTTGAACGTATAATTTTTTAAAATTTTACTTATTCACTTATTAAGTTTTTACTTATTAATTATTGAATAAAGATGCTTAAAGCATCTTCATTCAATATTGAATACAAAAAATTTGAACTTCTAATTTAAAATAAAATTCAAAATTATATTTGGCTAAACTATATTCAAACTAGTGATGTTATTAAAAAGTTTGACGGTCGACTAATGTATTTTCAAAAGTCAACCAAAGTCGACTTTTGAACTTATATTAAAATTTTTGAAATTATAGTTTAAACGACTTACACTTTTTTAAAATCGACTAAGTCGACTAAAAGTCAATCTAGTCACAATGTGAGGGGGAAGGAGGGGGGGGGGAGAGTAATAAAAGAAATCAGGTAACTTACGTCTGTTTTATATGTTTTTAAATTATACAACTTAAATATTAATGAAACAAAACAATTTGAACGCCACGCAAGATAAATTTTGCTAGGTCTAAATGATTGAATATTGTGGAAAATTCCTTTTGATTTCTTGATAAATATAAAACAAATATAAGTCTAAAATAGTAAAATAAAAGTAAATATAAAATTTAAAATAAACTATTTAGATATGAAGGGTCTCACAATTTAATTATCTTTAGAGCCCTAGTTAAAGAACGGAACGGATCAGCACTGTATGTCGGATCGATATTGTATGAAAATCTTAATAATAATTACATGCAAAGACTGCTAAAAAAAAACATATAACTATAAAGTTTTTTAATATAATAATTATTGTCATATGTTATGAAGTTGTTTAATAATGCTGGGCCGTCAGGAAAAATCTTTGGACTATAAAAAGGCAGATGCCAAAAAGCATGCGGAAAAACCATTTTTTTGGGGGCTCGTTAAATGATCAGTCGTAAACCCAGAAATACAGAAGCTAACTAACCATATTTTGGATTTAAGGTGGTGGTATAGTAATTAGCAAAAAAAAAAATTATGACAAATCTTCTTCAGCATAATTATCGCTGAAGGCCCATAAATGGGGTAAACTGCGACAGAGATTTTTCAAGAACCCTTATATATTTTTTATTGAAAATGTGGTTGGTGATATATTACATGTGGCATTGCAACATAGACTAGAAGATTTTGATATGGTCAAAAAAATCAATAAATATTTGCATTTGTTCAAAATTTTGCAATTTTGGGGGTATTTTATGAAAAAAAATGATTAAAAATTACTGAACGAGAGAAGCAATAAAAATTATCCTAGTGTATGTTGTAGATACTAATGTAGTGAGTATGTGTGCCAAATTTCAAGTAAATCTGATAATTGGTTTTTTAAAAAATCCACGTCGCAAACCCCAAATTCATGATTTTGAGAAAAACGCAATTAAAAAAAAAAAAGAAGAATAAAATAGTTCAAAATTCACCATTTTTATAAGTTACACCTTCCAGTTCTTTATTTTGGTCACAAAAACCTTTTTTTATTGCTCTTAACTTTTTTCTTCTTGATTTTGCTTTAGTACTACATTGTTTTTCTGCTTTAATGATTCGTTTATTGTCTTTACGTAAACAGTATTTTTGCGCATTTACACCGAATTCCATTCCAAGCTCATTAAACAACTTATTTAAAAACTGCTGCCCTTCATTAAAATTTAGTACAGCTGAGGCTACTCCTATACTTAGAGCAGTTCTTTCAATAAATATGTCTTTTGGGCATCGCTTCCATATCAACTGGTTTAAAGACGTATTGGGATTCTGCGTTTTTCCATGCAAACATTTTTCAAGAAGTTTATCGGAACCAAGGTCTATAAATATTGGTTTGATGGTGTTGCAGACAGCAGCGGGAATACAAATATTTTCTTTATATGAAATTTTGCCAGTCAGTTTGTCAGACTGAAATTTGCACCAAGAATCTTTGGTACGCAAACAAACTGATGACGCGTTTCGCCATCACAACTTTCAGAACAGTGAAAAAGTACAGCTGCAACACTCTTTTTCATTCCATATAAAATTCCAACGTTTTGTCTTATTGCCTTACCATAATAATTTTGCAATGTATTTATAACATGTTCTGTTAAGCGACCTGCTCCTCCTAACTTTTTGCCATCACATAAAGTTTCTTTATTTTGTTTTTTTAAGTTTCTTAATCTAGACATTAACATATGAACTGCTATCTCCATCTCCTAGAAACGTTGAATATCTCAAATTTTTTTTTTTTCAGAACGCAAAAATATTTTTATTGTACCACTTGATTCCATAGAGGAGGCTGAACCGGTATGACTGATTTTGCACTTTTTATAATGTAAGGAGTGAAAATCATTATATTCTTCATGATGTGTGTATTTTTTTAACTCCCATATAGAACACAACTTACAAGTTTTTGTTTCTATTTCGTAATCAACACACTTACCATTTTCTACAGCAACAGCTGTTACTAATCCATTGTTTGAGGTGTATCCACGTTTCTGCCATGATCCATCAAACCCACAAATAATATCTTTAGATGTTTCATTGATTGATAGTAACTCATTTGCTGCATTTGACATGCTTTTGTCAACCAAACTTTGATAGACATCCAACATTATGTGCAATGTGTCATTATAGCAGTTTTTATTCATTGGAGGGTTCATGTTCATAATTCCACAAAATGTTTCTATTGCTGAAAATCCCTTACCCATTTCACGAAATGCAATTACTGTACGAGTGTTTATGTCAAAGCGTTTTCGTCCAACACAATTAATTTTTTTATCCATTTTAGCAGATGAAAAAAAAATCGTTTCCCATTCACAATCACTGCAACAAATTTTTAGTCCAATACTTAGGCCATATTTTTTTGAAGAATCAAACTGCAAATTTACTAACTTGTTACATTCTGGGCATTTAAGGACCATTATTGCTCTTTTAAGTAAACCAAAGTTCATAATAAAGTTAAAGTCTTCATTTATCTGTTGAGGTTCATTTACAACTTCTTTGTTGAACAACTTCTTGTAGGATGAGGAACATGGTATGTTTTCAACTGAAGGTATGGCTACGGTTTCATTATTTTTGCAGACATTTGTTTGTCTGTTTCCATAAAACTTTCTTTTCTTATTTTGGTATACTCTTTTAGAAGATTGTTTTCTTTTTGTTCGACCCATTACACTTTTATTAAAATAAGATATTTTAAAAATTGACTGATGTATACTACACTATAGACTATTGGTGAACTTATAAAGAGCATAAAATAGCAATAAAGCGTGCTCACTCGCGTATAAATTGAGTCAATAAACAAGAAGTAACTGCTGATTAACAGTTTTCATTATAAAAGTTTAGCATGAAACTGTTTTTATCGCTAATTTTATATAACTTTGATTGCAAAAACCCGTAGCACCCTGGTAAATAAGGCGTTGCTATGGATAAAAATTGATATTGAACAATTTAAAAGCAATTTCAGAGGTATATACTGATTTTTTTATTATAAAGCAAGATAAGATTTCGACTCTACAATAGTTATATTAGCTAAAAAATGTATTTTTGAAAAAATGAAGTTTTCAATTTTAATTACTATACTACCACCTTAATAAAGATCTCTCTTTAAAAATTTTGTTTTAAACCAACTGTATAAGAACTAAAACTAAAATCGAATATTTCAATTAAACGTCTCAATATTTTTATTTTGAAAACTATAAAAAATCGTAGGTAAAATGTTCAAGAAATTTCCACAATAAAATAACGCAAATTCTATTCTCGCTTTGCCCCAATGAAGCGAAAACGAAATAAAACTAAAATTACAGCTACACAGTTAAAGATAAAATATAAATTTAATTATAAAATGTTAGATAATAAGTGCATTTGTCTATAAAATAGAAAAAAAGGTGCAACAACAGTTGAAAATAAATACATACATGAGCTACCAGGCTGTCAGCAGAATTACTTTTTTGGGGTACTTTCAAAAAAAGGGGTTTTTGCCACGTGCAGAGAGGGAAAATTATGTCTAATAAAAAGAGCACATGAAATCTATATTTTACATTAAATAATAGTAATTAGACGTTGCTGCGAAACAAAAAATTATAGGGGTGTCCCATTTCTCCCGCGTCCCACTTCTCCCCACTCTCCCCTACCAATAAAAGTAATTTTTATCTTTATTAAAGTTTTATACTTTAATTTGTAAGTAATTAAAATATAAGTATTTACTTTCTCAAAGAACATTTATTTCTGTAGTACTGATCAAAGTAAGTTACAATGTCTCCATCGCCGTCAGAAACATGCGATCCGTGTAATTAATTTTGTGGATCGGTTCTCAAATTCCTCAATATTTTTCAATCAAATGAAAATCCTCAATGTTTATAAACTAAACGTATATAAAAATTTATCTTTTGTTTATATGTGGAAGTATGATTTATCTCCTTTAATTTTTAAAGACCTTTTTATTTTGAAACCTCTAAGCAAGTTTAACATGAGGAATAATAACTATTTAAATAAACCACTCTGTCGAACAAAAATCAATCAATTCTGTATCACTTATCGTGCAGCTCATCTCTGGAACAAAATTATTTTGCCTAACTTCGGCTTACCCCTAACTTATTCTGTTTTTAAAATTAAATTAAAAGATCTCATTCTCTCTATTGAAAATATCTTAGAATATTTTTAATTTGTCTTATGATATATAATAATTTTGAAATGTATGTTCAATCTTTGTTTTATACTTGTTGACAATTTGTTTCTATTTATCTAAGTACTATTTTAATATTTTTATGTTAATTTTTTACGTTCTCTTATTGTAAAAAGGCGTTTTTATAATACTTTATGTACTCTGTTTTGTAAAAGGCTCCTGACGATAAGATCATTTGATCTTCTTTTAGAAGCCTTGTTTGTATTTGAAAAAAATATGTAATTTATATATATTACGTCAAATGTAAACAAAAAACTTACGAAAAAAAAAAAAATTTCATGTTGATTTAACATAAATTTTGAGATAGGTAGCGCATTCAAACCCATAGCGTGTTTGAGGGTGTTCTAGCTAATACTCTGATTTATGCGGGTAGTGTTTGTGGTGGGCCATCGGAAAAATATTTTTTTATGTATATAACAAAGGGAAGTTCTATTAAAATTAAAGACAGCTAAAGTCAGCATGCTGGTATACCAGTAGTGTATAGACGGGCTCCCTCAAAACCCTCGCATGAGTGCTAACAGGGACTGCTAAATAATCATTGATTGTTTAGTTCTTTTGTTGAGCAAAAATAGGTTAGTGGACATAATGTAACTTTTGCGGGGGATGGGGGCGGAGGTGGCATAATTTCTAAGCTATGGGTAATTCATGCATGTGTAAACCTCAACCAAATCACTGTTAGTTAGAGCGCGCTTTTTCTTTAGTTTTTTTTTTTTTTTTTGTATTTGCTTAATCAAGTATTTTGTTATGGTAATATAACGCAAAATTTTTGACATTGATCGCTAAAACAGTTTTCAAAAAATTATAAGTCATTTAAACTATCTAATAAAATTTATATGATTAAAGGAGTGTTTATCAGATATAATCTTTTATAGCGTTTTATCATATATAATCTATTTGAAAAAAGATGGTAAGAAAAGCTGTTCACTCTTCTACTATAGGTTGTGGGCACCTTAATAACCTCCTTTTTTTGTGTTGGAGTCTAACCCGCACAAGAATGATTAGAAAAATAAAGTCTTATATAATTAAAACGGTGCTATAGAAAAAACTATTTTTTTTTAAAGCTTAGTTTGACTTCACAAGTTGTTTGTCGGCTATCAGTTGTCTCGGAATCTTGCGATTTTTCACTACTTTCCAGACTAGCTAGAGCTCAGAAACTTGCAGGATTTGTGTAAATTTGATAAACGTACATGTTGAAGTTGTTTTCAGATACCACTAGAAAACTCTACTTTTTTAAATCTCTTTTTTTTTTTATTTTACTTCGTCTTTCAGACTTTACTATGATTTTACTTTATCTTGACAGCATTTGTGTCGTCCCGATGAACATGCATGTTAAATTAGTCTTCTGGGTGTACCTTTTTTTTCTCTAATAATTTGTTTTTATTAAAAGTTGGGTTTTATAACTTTTTAGAAAAAAAGGATTTTTTGCAAAAAAGCTTTGAAAAGGCAATTTTTTGATTTATTTGTTTTAGAATCAGTTTTTTGCCGGAAGGAAATAGGTGAGTGTCCCTTATGCAAGTTTACCGTAAAGGAGCCGGGCATAAAACATAAAACTTGACAAGGGAAGATTTAAATATACAAATGTGCTAACTCAAATGCATTTATAACAGCTTGAGGGGGGATATCCCTACACCCCCCGTTCGGGACGGCCCTGGTCGTAACAACCACTCTAACAGAAATGAAAATTAATTTTTTATTTGTTTATTTATTAATAGCTATTCATAAAACTGTTGCCTGGAATGTACTAATTTCAATTAGTCTATTCCAGACAACAATTATTTCAGTTAGTTGGTTAAATTGGTTTTTAACAACAACCACGCTGACTAAACGTAGTAAGTATTTTTTTTAATATAATTTATTTCGCCATTTTCATAATAAGTTATATACAAAATAATTTGAGTTAAGATATCACCGGAGCAGGCAGAAGACAAAAGTCTTATCATCCAGCCCCGTTGTATCGTTTACACTATCATAAATCTATAATAAAATTTTACAGTATCAGTAAAATAATATAAATACTTTTATAGAAACATTTTACATTTTTTATACATAAAAAGAAATACTTTTACACATATAAATATATATATATATATATATATATATATATATATATATATATATATATATATATATATATATTTATATATTTATGTATATATATATATATATATATATATATATATATATATATATATATATATATATATATATATATATATATATATATATATATATATATATATATATATATATAAAACAAGGAAATAAATACAAATTTAAATAAATAAGCGAAAAAACTATGTTTTGCTTTTTAGCAAACGAAAGTAAAGTTAAAATTAAATAACAAGTACAAAGCTTAGAATAAAATTGCAAAATTCAAAACAATTTTACTTTAAGCTTTGTCCAAAAGCAACAACAATAAACCGTCTTTTAAGAAGACAGTCTTTTAAGAAAATTTTTTAGATTACTTTAAAAAAAAAAAAAAAAACTAAGCTAAAAAAGTAAAAGTAATTAACTTACAAAAAAAAATTATTTTTTATAAAACCACAACAACCGCTTATTTTAATTTATTTAATATAGCAAATTTAGTACGGTGGTTCAAAAAAGTACATATTAAAATCTAAAATTATATGGTCGATTGTGAAAAAAAGTGTCTTGATGTTATTTCATCATATAGATAAAATAACAACAAACTTTTTTTTTTCGATAAATTTTTGTTACCTTTTTTACTTTAAATTTCAAAAATTTATAGTAAAAAAGGTTAACAAAAGTGCAAATCACGTTTTTTTTTTTTTTTTTTTTTTTTCTTTTACACATGTTTATTTTACAACTACAAAGTAATTACAAGTAACCGATCTCATATTGGCAGTAACGATATACAAATTTAAATCATAAATATAAATTTCGAAATATACGAGGTAAATAAAAATATAGTTGCTTACAACTCCGAGACATGAATAAAATAAATACCAATTACAACAATATAATAACGTGTAAGTAAAAATAATCCGAGAAATATTTCTCTATATTACTCCAATTAAAATAAAAAATACAATAATTAAAATTAAATCTGCTGAATTTTTGGAGTTTTCAGATGTTTATTTATAATTTTATTTACCACATTTCAAAATAATGTTAGTGTATAAATATGATAAAAAGTAAATTTGTATACAAAAAGTAAAATTTGTGTAAGATTGATAAAAAGAACTACTTATTTGTAGTGATAGGAACCTCGCAGAAGACTTAAGTCAGTCTTGTCATCGAATACCTATTTTTTAGACGTGTAATACACATATAAAATCAGTTGCATACGTGGTATATATGTACGTGTTACATATATACCTTGTTATTAATATTACTTTTTATCGATTTGTATTAAAAGTAAAGTTACATATATTTATACTTTTTAGAATAGAGGTACTTTTTTAATTTGTTGATTAGAGTGAAATAGTATATACTTAGTTTTTTCTATATTGAGTGACAGTTTATTTGATTTAAACCATATGTTAACTTTTTTTACTTCAGCATTTGTTTTTTCATAGAGGTCTCCGATTGTTTTTGACGAGTAAAATAAGTTTGTATCGTCGACAAACATTATAGTTTTAAAGATATTAGAGGCGTTTGGTAGATCGTTTATATAAATAAGAAACAAATGAGGAGCAAGAATGGAACCTTGGGGTACACCACATTTTGTTTTTAGTAAATTTGAGTTGCTTTTTCTATCTATAATAACACACTGTTGTCTATTATTAAGGTAGTTTTTAAACCAATTTAAAGCTTGATTTTTTATACCATAGTTTTTCATTTCTGTTAGTAAAATCTCATGGTCGACGGTGTCAAATGCCTTTGACAAACCAATAAAGATCCCTAATGTGAATTTTTTTTTTAAATGATCTACTTATCCTATTTGAGAGGTCAAGGATTGCATGCTCAGTTGAGTGTAGCTTTTGAAAACCATATTGACCCTTATAGATAATTTTGTTAGTTTTTAAATATTGATTTATTTTATTATAGATAATTCGTTCTAGAAGTTTGAGAATACCAAAAGGATAGAGATTGGTCTATAACTGTTTAAAGAATTGGTTTCTCCTGATATATAGATTGGTATAATTTTAAAGATTTTTAGTTTATCAGGTACAATACCTGTTGAAATTGATAAATTAAATATTTGGTAAATTGGATTACGTATCTCCTCAAAAACATCTGACACTGCTTTGCAAGAGATATTATCGATTCATGGGGACTTAATTTTAAGTGATTTAATAGCTATTTCATGTTCGTCTTGATTTATTTTGTTGAAATTTTATGAGCAGTGTGAGCCTGTTAAGTAACTTTTAAATGTTTTATTTGGGCATTGAATTTTCAATGCAAGATCAGCACCGATGTTGGCAAAGTATTTGTTTAATTCATTGGAAATATCTCGCTTGTTGTTTGATTCACTTTCATTAATTATTACTTTAGAAGGCATTTTGTTAACATTAAATTTTATTTTAACCAATAATTTCCTTCATAATGTCCCATGTCTTTTTTAAGTCACCATTAAATTTTTGTATTTGATTAGAATAGTATAAAATTTTGTGTGTTTTTTTTTATTTTTTCAAATAGGTTTTTGTATTGTTTATAAAGGGAAAGGTTTGCTTCGCTTCTATTTGTTAAGTATTTTACGGATAGTTTTTGTTTTGAGGATTTTCTGATTTCTTTTGTTATCGATGGACAATTTAAATATTTTGTTTTTATTTCTTTTTGTTGAATTGGAAAACTTTTATTATATTGTTGGATAAATAAATTTATGAAGTTAATGTACGCAGAGTTTGTGTTTCCTAGGTTACATTCATGGAAGACCGTTTGCCAATTTTTTGCCGATAGCAAGTCCTTAAATTTTTTAGTAGACGTTTCATCGATAATTCTTTTATAGCATAAGATTTTTGAATTATTAATTTTTGTGGAATATTGTGACAAATAGAAGTATATTGGAAAGTGATCTGAAATAACTGTTTTTATTATTCCTGATTTTAGAGAAGGATCTTGTATTGAGTTTGTTAAAATGTTGTCAATAGCAGTAATAGATTTGGAAGTTACCCTGGTAGGTTTGTTGATAATGGGGAAGATAATAAGTTGAAACA
This sequence comes from Hydra vulgaris, assembly GCF_038396675.1. NCBI lineage: Eukaryota > Metazoa > Cnidaria > Hydrozoa > Anthoathecata > Hydridae > Hydra > Hydra vulgaris. The sequence goes on from NC_088920.1 coordinate 3,715,666, forward strand.
TGTCGTCAAAGAAATTTTTAGTAATAGCATGCTTGTTGTACATTAAAATATTTATGTTTATATCTCCAATTATGAATAAATTTTTCTATTCTCTATTTTTTGCAATTATATGTTTCATATAATTTGAAAATTTACAAGTATCACCATCAGGTGGTCTGTAGCACGTAGAAACTAGAAAGTTCTTTGAGGCAGTGTTTATAACTTCCATTGTGAAGACCTCACTATTGCCATCAGAGTTTGAAAGATCATTTCTTATCTTAATGTTTAGATCATTCCGTATATAATTCACAATTCCTCCTCCTCTTTTGCAAACTGATCTTTCTTTAAAAAATACTTTATAGTTTGGAATTTGGAGATCAGAGTTTGTTTTTGCTGCTTCGTCAGAGCACCAAGTCTCTGTAATGCAGATCATACTGAAAGCATGTTTGCATTCAAGGAGAAAGTTTTTTAATTTGTCTATGTTAATAAGTTAACTTCTGATGTTTATGTGTATTACCGTAAAGTTGTTTATAATGGTTTTTAGTTCAAGTTTAAAATTTTGTATGTCAAAATATGCAGAATTGGAGTATTTTTCGTTTAAAAAGCTAAAGTTGTCATAATGATTATGTGGTAAAAATTTATTAGCAATTTCAAAGATATTCAAACGCAGCGTTTCAAAATCTATTGTTTCATCAGCCATAACGATTTTTTAGAAAATAAAAAACTTGTTAGAAAATGCGCTCGCTTAAAACAGCTGTTTATTTTTTTAAATCTCTGTAATAAATTTTATCAAGTTTAATTATGGCGTACTTATCAGCTTTACGAAGTCGTTTAACTTCCTCCCACAGTTTCTTTCGATGTTCTATTGTTTTTTTTGCGTAATCTTCGTTTATGTATAGGCTAGTCTCTCTTAATTTTTTTGCGTTGTTGAGAACTTTAGTTTTATCTGAATAATTCAGCAGTTTGAAAATAGTTGTTCTTGGTAACTTATCACTTCTTGCATTTCCAGTACGATGGGCTCTTTCAATTTCAATTTCGTCAGATATGTTAAGTTTGTTTTTAATTATTTGTTATATCGAGTTTCGACAATCATTCCAGCTTTCGCCTTCTTTTTCCTTTACACCATTGATCCTTAAAATGTTTCTGCGTAGGCGGCTCTCTAAGTCCACTGTTTTTTTTAATAGAGAGTTTATATCATACCTTAAATTTGTTGTAATTTTTTCCAATTTTTTTTTTATATTTTCTTCTTGAAAGTTCAAGCTCTCTTTAATTTCGTAAATTTCTCTTTCAATGATGTCATCTTTTGAATTGCTTCTTTTGCTTCATATTCAAGTTTGTCGAGTCGTTCTGCGAGAATTTTTAAGTTTCCACTTATTATTAATATAAAGTTTTGTTCTTGTTCATTTATTAATATTCTTTTAATAATTTGCTTGTTTCTGATAGTATAAAAGTTTTTTGTTCTTCAAGCTTTGTTGTTATTAACTATTCGATGTTTTTAACGTTAAATCCATATTTTTTTTTTTTTATAAGATTGATAAAAATACGTTCGTTCACAAACACGTCCGTTCGCATAAAAAGAAAAAAAAAATGCAATGATATAGCTAATAATAATGCGATATTAAATTAATAATATGATAAAATAGATTTGTAAAAGAGAAAAGAAATTGAATGAGCTAAATAAAGGAAAAGAAAAAACAGTAAAATAAAAATAAAAAAGTTAATACAACTTCAAATTTAACGGTAAACGATTAAACTTCTTTACTTACTATTATTCTTCTTCTTCAAGTTTTGTTCGAATATTAAGTTTTGTTCCTCTTTCGAATATTCGGAATGTTCGAATATCAAGTTTTGTTCCTCTTTCGAATATTCGGAATGTTCGAATATTAAGTTTTGTTCCTCTTTCGAATATTCGGAGCGAAAGTTAGTTAAACTATTTTTTCATGAATAAATAATCAAATGACTTCATCTTTAAAATTTGTCGAAGAATAACGAAATTAAGATTTTATAAGTGACTTTAGTCAACAATATCATTCGTATTTTTCAAACAATATTATCAAATTAATTTTTTTTTTCAAATTTAGTTTGGTCATTGATTATTGTTTTTTCTTACTACATAAAGACATTCTTTAATGGCTGATTTTTAATTTTTATAGTTTTTCATTTGCCTAAATTTGCAGTTACAAATAATTTCTTTTCTTTTGTAAAATATACAAATGGCGGGGGCAAGAAGAAGGCAAAAATAGCCTTATTGCCATGCCCCTAAATATCCGTACATAATAAGTCATTACAAACTTGTCATTAAAATTTGATGATCATGTGTTTTTCTGAAGTTTGAGTTTTAATAAGTTTATTTTAGTTGACAATTATAGTTTTGTATTTTTGAGGAGTATACCTAAAATGTTAGTTTATAAGTAGTTATAATACCAAACTCTCCTGTTTTAGTATGTTATTTTAAAGAAAGAAAAATCTTTTTCTAAAAGTAGATGCTAAAACAGAAGATATATTGCACAAATAACAAACATTTTGAAGAATTTTTTTTTTAACATATAGATAAAATGGTTTAAAATAATATTATCAATGAAAATAAAAACAAAGTACTAGACTTAATTGTAAATCAATTTAAATACAAGTATTGCGTGTATTATACCACGTCAAAAGCCGTGGCGCAGTGGTAGTGCACTTGCCTCAGAAACAAAGGATCCCTGGTTCAAACCCCACCTCTAGACAAGCTTTGCGACATTGGTTGGGAAAGAGGCGTAAACTTCCAATTAAATGCTCATCTGCGGTGCTCTGTGATAAGACCGTAAGGACTTCTTGGAGCATCTAAATAAAATTAAAAAAAAAAGCAAAAAAAAAACGATGTAAAAAGGTTTCATAATTTAATAAAGCGGCAATTCTTTTATCACCAAACTGATTAGATTTACTGAATCAACAGCATTGTTTTTCTGATACTATAATTATGAGTTACGTTCAAATGAGGTCTTTTAATATGTTGTTAAAAACGATATGAAGGGCTCAGTGGAAAAAGTACTTAAGTTACAAAATTAATGTTTCAAGAAAATTTAGTTTGATCAGAGATATAACACTTTAAAACAAGGATTTAAAATGGCTGATCAAAGTAGATTTTCTCAAAATATTTGTGACTTAAGTCTTATGTCACAAAGTAAATGTTTTGAGAAAATTTACTTTGATCAGCCATTTTAAATCCTTGTTTTAAAGTGTTATATCTCTGATCAAACTAAATTTTCTCAAAACATTAATTTTGTGACTTGAGTACTTTTCCACTGAGCCCTTCATATATAACTCATTTAAAGACTTTATGGTAACAAATAATATAATGATGTCTACTTTCTTAAACTTTAGATGTAATATAAATAAAATTATGAAAAACCAATGATTTTGCTTTATAAATATACTTTTGGTAAATAAAACATACTTCTTCCCCCTCAAAATTTCAAAATTTTTTTTTTTTTTTAGATTCAAATATTTTCAACTGTGTAAAATCATATAAGTTTAAAACTTTTGAAACTTTAAAAACTTTAAAAATAACATGTTTAAATATACCGAAACATTGTATAATTTATAAATAAATAAAATCATATAATTTTAAAACTTTTAAAGCTTTAAAATCTTTAAAAAGGACATGTGTTAATATACCGAAGCAGTGAATAATTACATTTCCATTAATTTTATCTGCTCCTGTTGCTTTGTTTCTTTTCAAAGGATTCAAAGCTACATCAAATTCCTCAAAATATAATACTGAGGTTAACTCATCAGAACAAATGCAATTATCCATATTTGCGAAGAAATCAATAAATGAAGCTGTCGTATTTTGAATCTAATTTGAAAGGGAAAGACCTATCAAATTAGATTCCAAATATCAATGAGCTTAATAAACTTTTTATCCCAATAAAAAATTTATTAAGTTCATGGGATATGACTCGTTGTTAACTTTAATCATTTGTGGCAGAAAAACTAAGCATGATTTTTGTTTTCCAGTAATTTCTTTCCTAATTTGCCATGTGCGTTTATGTTGTTTTTAGATTTATTAATTAGTTCTGAGTAGTAATTTCTTTGTAGGCTTTTACGTATGTTTTTAGATAGATATTTGTAGTTTTTTTATATATTTTCGCCAACAGGTGATTTTGTTTTTAGATACTTAATATATTACTTCTGTTTAGATTTTGACGATTTCTTTAATTCCTTCGTAATCCAGGGACTTTTTGAGCTTTTGTTTATTTTTATGATTTTTTCAACAATTGGAAAATTAGCTTCGTAAACAAAATGTTACGAAGTTTCGTAAGCAGTATGTTGTTTGCATTGTCATTAAAATCAATATGATTCCAATGGAGTAAAAGTAGCTGATCTTTAAATAGTTACAGATATTTTTTTTTGAAAATATATATATTTTTGCAACCACCAGGGTGATAATATTTTTTTCTAAATTTGAGTTTAAAATCAGGAATATAGGAAAATGATCGGATATATTAGTTTTTATAATTTATATTTATGACTTTTTGAATATCTTTATTAAAAATGTCTGTTGTAATGATATTACCTATTAGGGTAGCCAAGTTTATTCTTACCCTAGAAGGGCGATTAATTAAGGGTATAGATTTTGTTTCCAAAATCGTGTCATAAAATTATTTAACTTTATGGTCATCGTTATAAAGAAACAATTCATATTAAATTCCCCAATCACAAAACTTTTTTTTTTTATGTGTCCCTTGTTTTCACGATATGTTGTAAAAACATGCTTAGGTTTTCGCTCGCGCGTTAGGTGGTCGATAACAACAGCTCAGAATAATATTTTTTGTTTTTTCAAGTAAAATTTCAATTGTTAAAACTTATTTATTGCCATTGGAGACGCTTAAATTATTTCTCATATTATAAAAGATATTTTCATAAACATAAATTAGAAGTCCTCCACCCGGTTTATATATGGGACGACTGCAAACTTTTTGTTAGGGCTGAATTACAACATATATTGATACAGGTAAGTGCGAAAAACAAAAAAAATATCAAAAGGATTGAAAACGAAATCCAACGGGAGCTACAAAACGCTAACCCGAATTTAGATAGCATCAAAGAAAAACGCAATGCTATTTTCTTGCCCCGGTTTCCTGGAGCGTTTATTCGCACGAAACAAAAACTAATCAAAGAAGGAAAAACCTTCAAAACTTTTGTATAATTTCGAAAAAACTCAACAGCGGAACAAGCTAATTACCAAAATTCGCAAGAATGACTGCACATTGACGAGTAAACTTGGTGAAACACTCAACTCCCTGGTTTCATATTATAAATAAATTTACACTTAAACTAATTTATGCGAAGACAGCCAAAACTATGTCTTGTCACACATCACTAAACGTTTAAGTGATGATGAAAACCAAATTTTAAACACCCACCTAACTGGCGCGGAACTTTAAGAAGCCCTTTTTAAATTTAAAAACGGAAAATCTCCAGACTATGACGGACTTTTACAAGCTGAATTTTACAAAACTTATTGGCATATTTTAGAAAAAGACTTTGAAGAACTTGCTTTTGAAATACATTTTGTAGAGAAACAAACCAGCTACTCTATAAAAAAATCAGTAATTTCACTAATTCCAAAACAAGGAGACCTTACTGAATGGAAAAATTGGACTAAGACTCGCAAAGTATACTTTGCAATTCTCCCCATTATAATGGGGAAAATTATAGAAAAAAATCAAACTTGCAGTATCCCAGGTAGAACAATATTCTCATTTACATTTAGTCCGTTATTTTATAGGATACGCAGAATTTAAAAATCTACCTAGTTTCATTTTATCTCTAAACCAAGAAAAGGCGTTTGACAAAGTCGATCTTGCGTTTCTACTGCAAATTCTCCAAAAAGTCAATCTCGGACAAAATTTTGTATCCTTTGATAACATCCTGGATTCAGAAGTTTTGGCATCTGTTCTAAATAGCGTTTTTTTGTTGGTCTTCATCTCTACGGAAAGAGGAGTCAGACAAGGCGATCCTTTCTCTCTTCTGCTGTACGCTTTTGTTGCCAAAGCTCTTGCTTCGGTAACAAAAACGTACATTGGTGGTTAGAGAGGATTCGTGCATTGGTGGTTAGAGAGGATAGCAGAATAGAGGGTTTTCCACTACCAGTAACACCGAAACCTCTTAAACTACAGCAGTACACAGACGATTCGAACTTTTTTGCCAGGGACGTAAAATCTGTCCGCTTTTTTTTTGAAAAAGCAAAACTGTTTGAAAAAGCGAGTGGTTCAGTTATGCCTCAAAAACTAATGGTCTTGCTCTTGGGGGTTTTAATCCTAAAATGTGCCCAGAATCGAATAACATAAAGTGGAAAAATAACACCGGTTTCAAAATATTGGTTGCTACTTTTTACACCAGACTGAGTGATACTACCAATTTCAACTAGCTAGTAACTCTAAACAAATTAGAGAAAAAAATCAAGTGTCTTGGACTACGTACTTTGTCACTTAGGGAAAGACTATGTTGATAAATACGCTAGCAATGTCAATAGTGTGGTTTCTGGCGTGTTGCCAATTCCTGATTGGGTAATAAAACCATTTTCGAAAATCTGTGGCAAAAGTCCAAATTCAATCCGGTCAAGATAGAAACACAATTCTTACCCATCAAAAGCGGGGGTCTTAGAATTTTATCTCCAAAGGAGCAAAGTCTTGCACTTCGCCTCAAAACAACTGAAAGAATGCGTAGAAGATAAAACTCACGATTATTACTACTTTTCAAAGTATTGGTTCACTTATAAAATTTACAAACCAAAACTAAAGCTGGAACTTTTTAAAACAAAACAGTTTTTCAAAACACTGGGACAACAAAACGTCTCAGTACTACAAAACAACAATTGAAATATTAAGCAAAAACGGGTCCCTGTTTAACATCCTTCAAAAATCAACAAAAAATTTTTACTTAAAAGTTGGAAAAAAACAAAAAGGCAGTCGTGCCAGCAAAACTTTTCTGGAACGGTTTAAAAAAAACAACAATGCCGTGAACCCAAATTTGGAAAAAAAACTTTACTTTCCACGCATGCAACCGACACAAAATATCCTCTTTTGTTTTTTTACACAACAGTCTACCTTCTGCGGCCTTGCTAGCAAAAAGCACAAGGCAACAGATCGTTAAAAATAACAAATGCAAAACTTGTGGTAAAATTGAAGACAACCTTCATATCTTTGCCTACTGTCTTCCTTTTGTTGAAATATGGGAATATTTTAAACATGTATATAACTCCTTGACATCCCAAAAAAATTTTCTTCGATAAATTCGATTTTCTTGATAGAAACAGCGAATTTATAGGAGAAAAACCCTACTTCGCACCTGCTGTTGACACTCACTCAAACCATCATGAGTGTAATATAGAACAGTAAATGCCACCATATGTTTAGTAACATAAAAATTGACCCAATGGCAGTGATCAGGGTAATAATCAAGAATACCAGAAATATTATTACTTTAAAATATAATTTTCATGTCCGCAGAAACAACGGAGATTTTTTATCAACTTTTTTGGATCAATAATATATTTTGCCAAGTAGAAAACAAGAAGTTAAAACTACACGTATAAGCTAAATTGATGAACTTGCTCATAATTCAAAAATAAGTGTTTAGTAAAGACCTCCTTTACTCTGCAAAGCTTTTTTTACAGCACAACTATTGTTTTTTATGGTTAAACGTATATATTGTAAAACGTTGTAATCATTATAACCTGAGTTGATGTAATATCATAAAATTATAAACAATTATTGTTTTAAAGAAAAAAAAGTTCTAAAAATATTTTCAAAATCGTTTAATCATTAAACGATTTTGACAATCATTTTAATATTCCTCATTTTAAATCTATTAAACTTTACATTAAACTTAAATGTAAAGTTAAATAATTACTTATAAAACTTAAATGTTTTCTTTCTTCTAAAAAATCTAAAAGTTTTTCAAAAGTTCGATTTAAGTCCTACTTATATTGAGATGAAGAATTCTAATTCTATTTGAACTTTTTTTATTTGCATTCTGAAAAAGAAAACCATCTAATTCTTTAGGATAAAAATAAGCACAATCCGTGAATATATTGCAAAAAAAATTATTATCTGGATCTATGTTTTCAAAGCCATGATTGTTAAAGTTAGTTTAAGAAGGTTTGCGTACTTCGATTATTTGTTTAGAACGTTTTTAAAAATATTAATTTAAAAAAAAATAATTTTATCGTAACGAACTAAAATATTCTCACCATTTAAACGGCGTTCTTTCACTTCCGCAGACAATTTTCTTCTAATTGCAACCGTTTTACAAGAAAAATCTTCATTTACATAAATGTTTGTTCCTCTGAGACGAGTTGATTCTTTTAAAATTTTAGCTTGTCTTTGTATTGTTGAAGTTGGACGTCCAACTTTTTTTGGCCTAGTACGATGTGCATGTTGAATTTCAATGCCCTGCAAACCCAGTTTTTGAAGTAAAAATGAATAAACCTTTTCTTCGGTTGCTTGCCAAGATTTGACTTCGTCTTCGCATATGCCATTAATTCTTAAGTTACCTCATCGCGATCTATCTTTGAGGTTACGGATTTTTTTGTTTAAAAATTTATTGTTATCTCTTTTTTTCTCTAATTGTTTGTTATCGATTTTGTTAAACATATGTCTTTTGTTGTTTTCAATCTTTTTATCAACGTGTTCGTTGAAGTTTAAACTTTCTTATCGCTTCAAGCTCTTTTTCAATTTTTTTAATCTTATTTGTGTTTTCACTAACAATAGCAATTACAGCTTTTTCTTGGTTTTTAAATATAAATTAAGTTTCCTTCTTAAAATTATCTAGCATTTCTTACATTATTTTTCTTTTTTCTTGGAGTGTTTCCGCCATACTTAATATTGATAACAGTGCCGTCTTAACGCATAGGCTAGGTAGGCTGCAGCCTAGGGCCCCCGATTTTTAGGGGCCCCCAAAATGTGTCTGGATTTTTTTTCAAATTTATATAAATAAAAAATTATATTTCTAAATTTTCTGAAGAAATCATAGTTTGGGGAACCCTCGGGAATAATTTTTTTCTTGATAAGATTTTTTTAAATTATTTTTAGAAAAGTATCAGTTTTTCAGTTTGGAGGCCCCCTAGGGAATTTTTTTTTTCTTGATAAGCAAAAATGCATGCATGCGTTCGAAAATAAACATAAATTTTCCGATAAGAAGTGTTAAATAGCACTTAAAATATCCCATTAGATGCAAGCACTTAAAATATCCCATTAGATTGAATTTGAAATTGCTGTGATCAACTTAAAACATCTGTTTTGAAAAAAAGTCATTTAACATGTCTAATCGGACTTATCAAAGTGGCGCTGCAAAGAGGAAAAAAGCCGCTAAAGCAAAAGAAGACATTTCAAAATATCTTCCTTTGACATCATTTCTTTTGGTACAAAAGTCAAAGCCTGTTGTGTCCGAAGATGTATTTCTTTGTCCAACTTCAAATTTCGTAAGCATTGATAGTGCTTTGTTGCCAAATGAAACTCTAGAAATTCAACAGGAACTGGAACCAGAACAGGAGCCAGAACCAGAGCAGGAGCCAGAACCAGAGCAAGAGTCAGAACCAGCACAGGAGCCAGAATCAAATCAAATTAAAACTTATCCAAACGCAACAACAAAAACTACTCAAGAAACTGACCCAGCATTGTGGCATCAGTTATCCCAAGAAGCTCAATCATTTTGGATTTCTAATGGCCCGTCCATGTGCCAGAACAATGATGGGAGCTTCAAAAATTCGGAAAGGTTGAGTTGCGGACAAAAAAGGTACTTATCAAAATCTTGCTTTAGACGTGAACTACACAATGGCGAATTTGTCAATCGTGAATGGCTATTATACTCACCTTCAACAGGTTCTGTTTTTTGCTTTGCTTGTACCTTATTCTCCAGCAAACACTCTAATTTTTCCACAACTGGATTTGATGACTGGAAAAATGCCTTAAAATGTATATCTGGACACGAGAATGGTTCTGAACATCACAAAAATATGCTTACTTACTCCAGTCGGCAGAGAGAAAGTGGCCAGCTTGATTCTGTATTATTAAAACAGTTACATAACGAACAATTGTACTGGCAAAATGTGCTGAAAAGAATTGTTGCAGTTGTAAAGTTCTTGTCATCAAGAGGATTGCCATTTCGTGGAAACAATGAAACCATTGGTTCAGAGCAAAATGGTAATTATTTAGGAACTCTTGAGTTACTTAGCCAGTTTGACCCATTCCTACATGAACACATGAAAAAACATGGAAATTCTGGAAAAGGTAATACTTCATACCTCTCCGCCAATATCTGTGAGGAGTTTATATGCCTAATGGGAAATAAAGTTTTGATCGAAATAATTTCTGAATTAAAAAAAGCAAAATACTACTCAATCAGCGTTGACTCAACTCCAGACTTGTCACATGTAGATCAATTAACTTTTACAGTTCGATATGTTAAAGACTTGGCACCAGTTGAGCGTTTTTTGCAATTTGTTCCCATTCACGGGCATGGAGCTGAACATTTAGAAACAGTGGTTTTGAATTTTTTAGAAGAAAATGAAATTTCAATATCTGACTGTCGTGGGCAGTCATACGATAATGCATCAAATATGGCAGGACAGTACTCAGGCCTACAAAAGAGGATTAAAGACAAAAGTGAATCAGCATTGTTTATTCCTTGTGCTGGACATTCTTTAAATCTGGTTGGCAACAGTGCAGCTGGATGTTGTTTAGAAGCAATTATTTTTTTTGACTTTGTTCAATGCCTCTACAACTTTTTTTCTGCATCAACTCATCGTTGGCAAGTGCTTCTGTCTTTTGTTGGCAAAGGCAAAAAAATTGTCAAACAGCTTTCTGGAACTCGATGGTCAGCACGTGCAGATGCTGTGACTTGTCTGCATGACAGTTATGATGAGATTAAAAAAGCACTTGAATTTTTGATCAAGGACATAAGTCAGTCAAAAGAAACTCAAAATGATGCTCAAAATCTCATCACGAAAATGAACACTTTTGAGATTTTTTTTTGACAGTTTTTTTGACAATTTTCTGGAATGATATTCTTTGTCATTTTAATGAAACATCGAAGATTTTACAGAAAGATAATTTAAACCTGGATGTTGCAGTTCGGATTCTAAAGTCATTGTTGCATTTCATTAAAGATTTGAGGAGTCAATTTGAGAATTACCAGGAAAAAGCCAAAATCTTGCTTCCAAACACTGACTACAGAGATTCTTCAAAAAGAACAAAAAAAAGAAGCCGACGTATGGCCTTCTTTGATGGTGAGGCTGAAGAATTGGAATTTCAGGGAAGTTATAAATTCAAAATTGAAACATACCTTCTTGTTATTGATTCGCTAACATCAAGTTTAAAAAAAAGAACATCAGCATATGAGAAGATCAATGACAATTTCGGATTTCTAGTAAACATTCAAACAATTGCCAATGTTGAACTAAAAGACCATTGTTCAAACCTAGCACAAATTTATAAGAAGGACATAAATGAAAATGATTTTTTTTTTGAGTGCCAGCAATTTAAATATTACATTTCAAAAGATGAACATTCACATGAACAACATTTACAGAATTTTACTCAACATTAAAAAGAGACCACTTGGAATCAACTTTTCCAAATATTGAAATTTCCCTTAGAATTTTTCTGTCAATGATGGTCTCAAATTGCACTAGCGAGCGATCATTTTCAAAACTAAAACTTATAAAAAATGAACTCCGCTCAACCATGCTGCAAGAAAGATTGAACTGTTTGTCGTTAATGTCAATTGAATCAGATGTTCTTTTAACCATTGTTTTGATGATATTATTAAAGAATTTTCAAGAAAAAAATCACGTAAACGTCACATGTAAATTTTATCATTGCTTTAATAAATGTTTCCTATTTTAGTATTTGATTTAATTTTTTTACTAAGAAAAAAGGGGGCCCCCAAGTTAAGTCTAGCCTAGGGCCCCCGATGGCCTTAAGACGGCCCTGATTGATAAGATCTTTTTAGTTAGTGGATTCGCAGGTTTTTTAAATGTTTCTATATTATCTTTAAAATTGTTTGACTTTATTTATTTACTTTTTCTATTCAAAACCTTTTTTAATATTTTTGCGCACGAAAAATATTTAATGAGAAAAAATTAAAAATGTTTTTGCTAAAAAATATTAACTTCATTGATTTTGAAAGAGAGACAAAAATATTGTCACATAGTGTTATCTGCCAATGTTTCGAACTCAAATCATATTCGAAAGTTCAAAAGTCGAATGGCGATTTTTTCTACTTAGATTAAAACTTTAGTAACAAAAACCAAATATTTTTTTGATCAATATATTGACAGCAAAAAAACTAAATAATTTTAATTCAAAATTCTTTAAAATTCAATATATCATTTGTATGAATTTGAACGAATAATTGTCTGAGTATGCAAAGCATTTATTTTTTCGGGTTTTACAAGGATAAGTTACCCACTAGAATTAAAGAGTTTTAATTTAACATTTCATTTTTATTTTGCCAATATATCTATGTTAAGAAAACATATAAAATTTTTTGCATATATCTATTTTATTTTTATCTTAGATATCTGAGAAAACATATGAAAAAATTTATTCAAAAAAATATGAGAGTGTTGACTGTCTTCCAAGATATAGTAACATAGCTTCAGTTGTTCTTCAAAGAAAAGCAAAAGAGGAAAAGAAAATTTCTTATTGTGTTGTGGGTTCATTGAATTTAGGTAAAATAAGCCATTCGAAAATAAGTTGAATTGAACTGCGTAAATGAAGGTTTTGTTGATTGTCTAGGTGGTTGTAAAATAATTAATATTGTTACATCAAAAATTAATATTGTTAAGCGTTGTCAAAGCTATTAATGAAAGTGATCTTGAAATTATTTTGTTTGTATTTATTGGGGCTACTTCAGACATTAGTATGGTAAATATTTATGATCCATTATTTCTATTGAAATATTAAGTTTTGGTTTCCTTGTTCTATATTGAAATGACTGATACACATTTTACTTAATCTTTATCACCTGGTGAAGGTCATGCGAAATTCACTAAACCAGAAATCTATGACGCTAATAAAAACCCTATCGATTGGTTATATTTATAGAATTTAATAGATTTTCAAAATAGGGAAGGTTTCTACATTCCACAGTGGGCCAGTGACTGGACAAAAGTATAAAAACCAAAATCAGAATTTTGATGCCTAAATGGTGTCGAACCTATATAAAGTCATTATAAAACAATTTAAAACCGTTTATATACACTTAAAGTTTTAATGAATATAATAATGCTGTGGTTGAAGTAGACGCAAATGTAAATTAGAAAAAAAAAATTATAAAGAGAAAAATGTTGTTTAAAAAATCGATGGAAATAAATAAAATTTACATAAAATATTGCGCTTTTTAAAATATTATATTATAACTCTATATATTATCTAGACTTTAAAAGTTGTTAGACTAAAATTGGTATGTAATTAACATATTTTTAGCAAATTTAAATATGCTTGATTTGTTATTTTTTAATGTCTAACTTTTGCTTTTAATTGACAATATATTTCTTTATTGCTACATCTTGCTTTTATACTCAGATATTTTAAAGCTTATATATGTTTGCTTTAATAATTTCATAAATCTGGCTGCCACTAGGCGCCACTTAGGTTTTCTTTTACGTTTGAACTCTTTTACCTAACAAAAAATCTGTAATTGCGCTCAAAAATTTTTATTTGCACAAAATTTTAAAAAACGGGGAAAACATATAATACGGTCTTAGTCATACAAAACGTATTACTGAACAATAATATATATATATATATATATATATATATATATATATATATATATATATATATATATATATATATATATATATATATATATATATATATATATATATGTATATATATATATATATATAAATAAATATATATATATATATATACATATCCTAATTAAAATTTTGTTCTTATTTATTTAGCGCTTGTCAAACCAAATTGATTTAATAATCATTTGGTTGCTTTGTTTGTGACTATTCATTTTAGATGTTGAAATGCCGTTTTTATTAAGGCTTCATGAGAGTCACAAGAAGCAAAATTCACTAATTTATTTGACTCAACAGTTCTTTCGTTAGTTGCTGCTAAGCAAAATTAGGTATCCATAGCAACTAAATAAAAAATATATTCACGTTTTTAAAAAGCGCGACCTCATATTGGTATTTATATAAAATTTGGTAAACATAGCACTCGTAAAAATATCTGCAAATACCAAAACTAGATTTTTGCTATCCGAAATTTAGTATCCATAGCGACGAATTAAAAAAGTAACACCTTCATAAGAAGCGCAGACATCATATTATTACTTATCCTAATTTTAGTCAATATAGCCCTAATATTAAATTAGTTATGAATTTTGTCCAGTAAAAGTAAATTCTGGCCCACTGTGCATTCCTACGAAAATTAGAAATCAATATTGATTGGATCCAAAAAAAAATGAAAATGAAAATTGCAACCCAGACTTAAGTTTAAATGTGGAAATGGCGTTGAAGCTTTTAAGACAAAATTCTACCCTTTCAATTTAAAAAATAGTAAAACAACTGAAACTTTTGTTACTACCCAGCGAGCACAGGCATTAATCAGACGTCTTACGGACGTCTTACTTAGGTTGCGACGTCTCAGACCAAAATAAGACGTCCTAAAGACGTTCTGTTTCACTTTTTCACAAATAATCATAACTGTCGCTCAAACTTATACACACTTGATTTGCCATTCAGCAAAGTCTGATTTTTTAATGTATCTGTTCCTGAATTTAATATTGGCTGCTTGCAGCTTTTTTGTAAGTAAGACTGAGTAGTGAAAAATTATGGCGTTTTTCAACTTTATGTAGTTGAAAAAACTGAGCAAGCATATTTAGTTCCTTATAAAAGGACAAAATGGAAATGACGTTGAAAATAAAAAATATAAAATGGACAAAATTAAAATAACGGCAATATATAATTTTATAGCGAATTCCATGGCTTCACTTGGCAGCAGAATTTTCTTCGATAATGGTCAGATCTCCAAAAACTAAAAAATAGCTTTGTCACAACATATCGCTAAGTAAACAATGTCAAGTTTTGGATTGGTAAATGGTGAAAAATATAAAAGATTAGCGTTCTTTAGGATAATTCAAAATAAGATTTTAAATACTTGATAAAAAGCAGACCAACAAAAAAGTTATTTAAGTTTAAATTAATCTTAAAAGAATAATTTTTTAAGTCTGCGTTTTATTGAAAATTTAAAATCATATTTTAATACACCCGAAAGAACGCTGACCAAAATAAATAGTTTTCGAAACTTTTTCTAATTTTCACTTAATAGCGTTAAAGTTTTATTTGTACACATAATAATAAAAACTGTACACATACAAATAAAAAAGCAAGAAATATAAAGTTTTTAGGAATACTTGTTGATAATAATTTATTTTCGCTTCCCCATATTAATATATTTTCAATCAAAAGTTAGTAAAACCATTGGTTTGATGTACCGAGTTCGTCCATATGTAAATACAGTTTGTCTAAAGTTAATATACTTTCCTTTACTTCATTGTTTCTTAAACTATGCTAATATTACGTGGTTAGTACACAACCATCAAAACTTAGAGAATTACTTAGTTTGCAAAAACATGCGTGTAGAATTATTTACGAGATAAAAAGAGGAGAGCATACTAAACCATTGATGAGAAATATGAAAACAATGAATGCATACGAAATAAATTTTTATCAGCACCTAATTTTCATGTATAATTATCATCCGCAGTGCTCTGTGATAAGACCGTAAGGACTTTTTGAGGCATTTTAAAAAAAAAGGAAAATTTATTATCTTTTTTTTTCATGTTTTATCCAAATTAATTTTAAAAAAGAGAAATAATTACAATGACATATTTTGTATGTTTCTATGGTAACCATACACAATTACCTTCAAACGCAAACGAAGCCATACCAAAACCCCCCAGCCCAAACGAAACGCAATCCCAACCCAATGCACAACACTCTGTACAGGAAAAAACACCCTTAGACGATACCACACTAAAACCAGAGTGAAGATAATGAAGACTGAAACAGAGGAAATAACCCAAGAATTGATGGGGTTATTGAAACAAACGATGAAAAAGACCGGGACATAACAAAAGAAATAAAAAGCAACTTTCCAACCCACAACCCGGAATTGGGAGTGATACTAAAACTGTACGAGCCCATCGAGTGGGTCTCGCTAAAGCCAATTCAAAAATACCAACAAACCTAAAAACGAAGACCATAGTTTCACGACTCAAAAAGCACGAAAAGAACCCTTTGAACAAACTACACCCACAATACGACCAATTATGCTAAAGTCGTGTTCATATCCTTATCGTTCATGAATTTAACAAAATCATCCACAAACGTAGTTGCGTCACATTTAAAAAGTTTTGAGAAAGTATATGTTATTCATTTATATTATATCATGTACTCTTCAGTTGTTAACGCGACGCACGGAAATGTAGAAATCGACCGCAAGTGCAATTATTAATTTGACGTACAGAAACGAGTAAGGTTTTTTAAAGTTTTGGTTTTTGTCATTTTTTTATCATTTATTTTAGTTTTTTCATTGTTTTTATCTATGCATCTTTTAGGAATCTTTTTTAAAAATAAACTATCATTATTTTTTTCAAGGAAACTCAAACGAACTTAATTGACACACGGTATATTGATCCCTTTATTTTAAAATAAAAAGCAATCATGGTTATTTTTTTGGTTGTACATATAAACATAAAAACAGGACCGTCTCAAAGAGGTCTCTTATGGAGGAGGAAGGAGGGCCGGATTATGTTTTTTTTTTGCCAACTAGAGACATAAAAAATAAAAAATAAAAAGGTCCTTGATATTTGAAAATTGCCAACCATACTTCAAAACTCCCCAACTAAAATTATAGACCTATATCCGTATTATCTGTTTATAACTCAAATAACTAACGGTTTTGAAAAAAGTAAGTTTGCACTAGAAATTTTTATAGATCTATCAAAAGTATTTGACACAGTAGATCACTCTATACTCTTAGAAAAAATAAATTATTATCGTGTAACAAACAAAACATTTTCTTGAATAAAAGGCTATCTTACTGACCGAGAACAATATGTGACAAATCCGGATTCTGGTACATTAAATATTCTATGTGGAGTACAAGGTTCAATTCTCGGCCCTCTCCTTTTTTAATATATATAAACGACTTCTGTAATGTATCTGCAAATTTAAATTCAATTATGTATGCTGATGACACTAATTTGTTTATGTCCAATAGTGATATTAATCAGCTATATGGTGAAATGAATATTGAGCTGTTAAAAGTAAATAAATGGTTCAGAGCAAATAAACTCTCAATAAACGTAGACAAAACTCAATATACTTTATTTTATTAAAAAAAAACGCAGGAAGAAAACCTACCACTTAAATTACCATTTCTTTTTATAAATAGTAAACAAATTAAAAAACGAAAATGTTTAAATTATCTAGGAGTCTATGTAGATGAAAACTTATCTTGGCTTTCCCACATAAAATACATTGAATAAAAAATTAAAAAACTATTGGTATAATGTATAGAAATAGTCCTTTCATTAAAACTCAAAATCTTAAATTAATATACTTCAGCTTAATTCATAGCTGTATCAATTATGGTAAGATTGCGTGGGCAAGCACACAACCCTCTGAACTTAAAAAGATATTTAGTGTACAAAAACATGCATGCAAAATTACGGAAAAAACAAATTTGAGCAAAGCCGTTAATGAGGGAAATGAAGATGATGAATGTATACGAGATAAATACATTTCAATACATGATCTTTATGTATTGTCATTTAAAAAATCTCATTACAAATAACTTTGAAACAAAATTTAAGATAAATCAAAACAATAACTATTCTCTGAGATCAAACGAGAGGCTAACATACACACTACCTCGTAAACTAACTAAATACAAAAAATATAGTATAAGATATCAAGGGCTTAAGATATGGAACAGTTTTAAAAATAACCACATCAATATGGTGAAAACAATAAATTCATTTAAGTTTTATATAAAAAAAAGAAATTTTAAAATTAAATGACAGCTTTAAAACTAACATATACACAATCGTTTTTTTAATATACACTACCGTTTTTTAATATACATTATCGTTTTTAACCTAATTTTTTGATATTATTCAAAGGAATTTATTTCTCTTAATGTCTTTCTTTTTTTTTTTTAATAAAAAAAATTTTTTTTCAGAGTTTTGTCATTTTTTTAAAGATTTTAACGGAGTTTTTGTTTTTTATTTTTTTATTCTATTTTTATTTTATTTTATTTTAATATCTTTATTTTCTTGGCACTTGTTAAAGCTCACATAGGTGCTCAATGAAAAGATTGTGTTGACTCTGGTTATCCATATCTACTTTGAGCCCTTTCTGTTTGTATAAATATATATATATATTTTTTTTTATGGAATAATTTTTTTATATTATTGTATGAACAGCAAAATATATATATATAAAAAAAATGCTTAATGTACAAGTGTGCCAACTCAAACGCAAACACAACAGCTTTTTAGACCCACTTCACTTCCCGTTCGGGACGGCCCTAATTAGTAGCATGCAGCAAAATTTTAAAATACTATAAGATTTTTTAAACCTTTCGTGACGAGTGACCTGTATGGCGGTTCATAAACAGTTTTGAATATTTCAAGTCATCTATAGCAATTGGGGAAAACTTTAAACTTATTTTTGAAATGTGAGTAATTTCTTAAGTTAGTGCTTCAAACCGTTTGTTAATTGCATTTATAGATAGCTCAAAAATCAATTTTAAAAAATAGCAAAAATAGATAAAAAAAGATAATGTCATAAATGAGATCCTTGATATTTTTTTCAGTGATAGTGGTGAAGATTTGTTTTGTTTGATCACCACTATAAATGTCTCATTTATTTAATATCAAAAACGATATGTTTATGTATTTCTTCTTTATTTGTTAAAGGTTACATAGAGAAAGTATATATTTTTGTTAATTTCAACATGATATTTTTTGATCACGTTACTAAGATAGTAAAATATTTTTTTTAGTTTTTTAATTTTCCAAAAGCCATTTCTTTGACAAAAAAAACAAGGTTCTATTTGTAAAATTGCGACTAGTAGTTTTTATTTTATACTCTTTTAATTGATCATGATCCAAGATCCTTATTTTTCGTGCAGTCATATAGCTGTTTTTAAGTCAGTCGCGAAAGGGTTAAATATTATAAATTACACGTCTTAGCTCTTTCAGAGGCTTGGCATAATATCAAAAGTTCTCTTGAATTGAATTTTAATTATAATTTGTAGTTTTTTAAACTTATAAGTCGATCAAGAAAAAATGGAAAAAATAAGAGGGGAGTTATTGTTTTTATCTATACACCTTTTATGAATCTTAAAAAAAATTCGTTAAAAAAAGCTACGCATTTTTAAAAATAAACTGTTCGAAGAAAACATTATTTTCTTCCAGGAAACTCAAATAAACTTAATTGACGCACCGTATATTGATATTAAAAACTGCATTGTATATATTGAGTATATCTTCATTATTGACATAGCTGCGAATTTAGGCTAGCATTCCATTTGATCTACACAAATCCACGGCTAAATTTTTAAGATAAAAGGAGAAGGATAGGTTTGAGTCAATTTTAATTCCAAGATAATTTAATGAAACGAGGGGAAAGATTTTTAGGCCGTTTGGTCTGTAATTTTGGGTTTTTATACATTTTAGATTTAAAAATAATGAGTTCAGTTTTGTTTAGGGTTTCCAATTGGTTTTAACCGATAACCGAAACCGCAGTGTTTTTGTCAAAACCGACATAAATGAAAAACTGTCGGTTTTCAAAAACGGTTTCAGTGGTTTTTTTGTATAATGGTATAGAAAAATATAAAGTATATAAACAAAAAAAATTTTCAAGTAATTAAACTATTATTTTATTATTCAGCTTATATTTTGCTTGAAAGCTGAATATGTGTTTTCGTTTTCAAAGTTATATAATTAATTCAAAGAAAATATTCGAATATTGAATAAAACACGCAAATATATTCACATATAAAGTATTCTAAAACTCAAACAGAATAGCTTATTTTTTATATCAAAGTTTTTTATTCCTTAAAAAAACGCACGTATCTTTTTAGTTCCGTTGGATCCACAACTACTGCGGAATCATAATTTGCGTCATGTAATTACTATCAATGGTCCTTCGACTGGAGAATCAAGTAGCAGCTCAAACCCTTAACCGGAAAAAAAATTAAAACCATGGAAAGTTAATAAAAAAACGAGCCTTAAAGAAATTTTAGCTGACGATGTATTGAATAATACGATTACCAACAACAAATTTATTCGCTCATCTATTCAACAAAGTGGAAATCGTCGTCTTAATAGTCCAACAACTGTGATGAATTTAATCTATCAGGATTTTTTTGATAAAATGGAAGTGATGAAACAAGAAATCATCAAATAGGACATAAATTCAGCTTAAAGCACCATGAATAATAGACACAAATGTACCAGTTCCCAAGGAAACAGACATTGGTTTAGAAGAGGAGGAACATGGAATTTACAATGATAATTTTAGTTTTTTGATTAAGTAAACAATGAAATTTTAAATGAAAGGCAAAGATATGATTTTAAAAAAGTGGCAAAGATATGATTTTAAAAAAGGCAAAGATATGATTTTAAAAAAGCTTTCTTATAGGGGAGAAGGGAGCGGTTTTGAACATTTTAAAACTTTTTTTTATAAAACAAATTCTATTTTACTATTGCAACTTTTTTTCTATCTTAACAAGTGAAATAACCATTAAAGGAAGAAATTACAACATTTTTATTTCATTCATTCATCCATTCATTTTTATAAATTCTTAGTTAAAAATAAAGTCAGAAATCTGATTTGAGCAACGTGTACAAAAAGTGTTAAAATCTGCTCCTGAATTTTGATGAATACACAAAAAGTAGTAAAACTCATACGTCATCAGTTCGTACTCAAACTTTTAAGTAGAAAGTTACTGAGGAGTTTGCTAAAGATATTAAAATGTATCTCGATGTTTTCATCTTTTGGTTTCACTTTATTCAATAACTACTCTTTTGTTAACAACTAAAAACGTTTATTCCAAACATTACTGAATTGAATGTTTTTGATGTAATCAACAATCTAGATTATGAGTCATTAGCTTTATTACATGCCGCTTAAGAAAAACTAGCAGTAGAATTCCTTAGCAGAGAAGATGCAACGTTATCGACAGCAGATACTGTTCTTAAATTCATGTTTTTAAAAATATTTGCTATGAATACAGAATAGGCATTTTTATTGCATTCAAATTTCAAAATGCGCGTCAATGAAAGATTTAATGGAAATGTTATGTAGTTGTTAAGGTGCAAAAAACATCCCTTAGTTGTTCCATTAAAAAAATACTTTAAATTATGCTTGAAAAAGTGCATTTAGACTTTTTGGTTTCTTTTAAGGATGAATTAAACGCATTTCTCAATAAAGATAAGATCACTCATGTGCCTAAATCTACTGATCAATTTAAACGGTTTAGGCAAAATTTTTGTTGTACTGAAGTACGGGCAAAAGATGAGAAAATCTTAAAAAAAATTTCAATGCGATACTCTATAAATGCGATACTCTCTCTTTTTCGAAACATAAACATAATGCTAGAACACTTTGTTTAAATATTTTTTCAAAAAAATATTGCAAAATAAACTTACATAAGCTTTATCATTTAACAAGAAAAACCAAAAACCACGGTTAACAGCAGTTTATTTTTCAATTAAAAACCGAAACCACGGTTTTTTTTAAAACTGCGATTTTTTGAAAAACCTAGTTTTGCTGGTATTAAAACTCAGTTTTTTAGAGCGTAGCCATTGATTGGATAAATCATAATTAATGTTTATTAATTTATTTTACAGATTTAATTTTATTCAGTAAGTTGGTGTCGCCTTTAAAATGGTAAGCCATTAAAGTTTTTTGACATGTATTAAGATCATTTCAAAAATTAAGGAAAAACAATGGTCCTAATACAGAACCTTGGGGTACACCTTCATTTTATTGGCAAAGATTTGGCTTTATTGATGACGACATATTGCAATCTATTTAAAAGATACAATGAAAATTATAAGTAAGGAATACCTCGAACACCGTAGTGCTCCAATTTTTTTAGTATGGTGGAGTGAATAATAGAATCAAAGGCTTTTCCTTATTCAAGAAACACTCCACATCCATAAAGTTTAATGTCAAGAGGTTTTAGAATAAGTGTGGAGTGTTTGTCACAAAACATGGCCGATCACACAGGTTTCAACGTGGGGGGCACAATAAAAATTTTTTTTAAAAAAGTCCTATTTATCTAAAAATTTCTTATGAAAAAAAAAAATTAGGGCCTTCAGAAAAAAGTAGGGGGAGGGGGAGAGAAAGGCACGCGCCCCCCGGCTCCCCGGTGTCGTCAGCCCTGCAAAATCCATACTGATGTTTGTAGAGACATTGATTTTTTGTCAAAAAAGCTATAAAGTTTGCTGTGCAAATATTTTGTAAGCTAGTAGAGAAATTGGTCCATAATTAATATGGTCCATTCGAGAACCTTTTTTATGGATAGGAATGGCTTTGGCTTAAAAACATCTGGAAAAGGCCTTTCTGAAAAAAACCATTCAATATGGTACAGCAAGACTTGCAAATAACATGAGAAATAAGTTTAAGAACGTGTGGGGATCCTATTTAGGTCTAATCTTTTATCATTTTGTAAAGTATTTTTTATCAGACACCTCATTTTAGTTACTGGATTAAGAAAGAAAGAATTAGAACTTGAAATTTTAAATAATCAGATAAACCACTTTTAGAAGAAATTAATTCACAGATTTTTTATTAAGAAGTTATTTTATTGGGTGGGCGTTGTATTGCTTCATATATTCGTTGAAAATGTTAGCAACAGCCGATTCCTCTGATATATTGTTACATAAGTTTGAGAATGTAAGATTTAATTAATGCGGAGGGTTTTTGATGTTATTTATTTCTTTTTATGTTTTCTGCGTATTTTTTGTATTGTTGGGTTTTTTGTTAAAGAAGGAGATGTAGTATGACTTTTTGGAAATTCTCAAAAGTTGCAAATTTTATTCCTGCACGTTTTAAATGTATTGAATAGTTATATTTAGGCTATATTATCTATATAGATTAGTAATTAATAATAGACGATGAGTCTTATGTTCCGAATTTTAACACGAAAGTATATTTATTTCAAATATAATAATATTTATTATACATTATTTATTAGTATTTAGTTTTAACGAGTAAAATTAATAACGAGTTTTTAAAACCCAATGCTATTATATGTTATTAAAACACAAACTTTTTATTAATTTTTATCAGATATTTCTATTTTATTTTAATAACATTCGGCTGTATGTCTGTTTAAAAAAACAAAACAAAAAAATTTAGGAAGAGGCGGGTCTCGAACTTTAGTCATTGCGTTTACGAAGTCAACGCCTTATCCAAATAAGACAAACACGCGTTCAAGTAGGCGAACAATTGGATGACTTAGCGCCAAATCAGCCTATACAACGAATATGTTGAAATGAGATAATTTGACGCAAAGTTTAAGTCTTTAACAAAAGTCACAAAACCGAAAAAATTAAAAGTAATTGCAGTTCAGTGCACTTGAAAAATTTAATTAAAGTATTTTGGTGTTTGCAAAGTAACGCTACATAAATCATTTATTAATATAAACTAATTTTTTTCAGCTTTGTTGTATAGGCTGGTATGGCGCTTAACCATCCAGTTAATATACTTATTTTTAAAATTCTTCTTCTTCTTTCCATACAAAAAATAAACTCAGTTAGAATTAACTAAATTAATTGACTTATTGCAAAACTAATTATTGAATATTCTATTGTCATCAAGCAAGAGCAGGTATGCAAAATTTGAATAAAATCTATTATCAGGAAGTGGCTCAAAAATTGATTGCAAGATTTGATGCTCATAGACAAACTGACACACGACGAGTTAATAAAAGCCTCGGGAAAAATAGGTCAGTTGTAAGTCTGTGCGTCCTCGTTAAAAGAATTATAGTGACGCCATTTATTTAATATACGTTTAAATTTGCGCTCGCATTCAAAATGTCAACACTGCAAAATAAAAAGTAAACATTTGTTAACGCCATGTGACATTTTGACAATAAGTTTTATGGCGTTTAGAACGACTTAGTTTCTTGTTCTTAGTGATTAGTAACGTTGTTTTATGTCATGTAATGTGTTAAAAATAAGTACCATTAAATTCAAAATGGAATGGAGTAATTGTTACCAAATGTGCAATAGTCATATTTAATGTTTAATCTTCCAAGAGTTTTAGGTACTATTTATATATTTTTTTATTTTAATCTTTATCATGTGATTGTTTTTTTTTAAATTTGATAAAATTATTGAGATAACTTTTCAAAAAAATAAAGAAGATATATATACACATGATGGCTTGAACATCAAGCCCGTGTATTCATACTGTAATTAAGCAGTATTTGTTCATACTGTAATCATACCGTATTATATTCATACTGTAATTCATATTGCACTCATGTATTTGCATTGAAAATAAAACTTTAATAAACTTAATAAAAAGTCTTACTTTTTAATAAAAAAAGTTAAACTTTTTATTATTAAAAAAATACACGGTCAAAACAAGTTTGGTTTTATCACCAAGTCCACTTCCTATCTTTTTTTTTTCAATACTAGGTATGACAATAAAAAAAAAAAATGATTAATGTAATGTAAAATAACAAATATAAATGTATGAAAATACATTCATTTTTATTTATACTCAGTAAATGTAATCATATTGAGTATGAATACATTCATATCAATCATATAATATAGTAACCCTCATTTTTTCTTCTTTTAAACTATTATTTTTGTTATAAAGTATACATTCAACACAGATAAAAAATAACAATAATTTATTCATTATTATTTTATACCATATTACAAAGTAATATGATAACACATATCATCTTATCATATTACAAAGTAATATGATAAGATAATATGTGTGCCTGTCATTTTTTAGATCTGTCAAGATTAATATATACTTGACACAGTTCTAAGATTTGACTCAAGCAGATTGAAGATAACTCAAACAGCTTTAAAAAAGAAATTTATATTTTTTTTTATTTTTTGTATATAAAATTTATATTTCTTTTTAAATATTTTCACCTTAACAAATAAGGTCTTTTGTTTGTTTGTGTAACATTTTAATCATTAAGTTTAAAATATATTTTATTCATATATTTATAAATATGTTTATAAAATTCATTTTATTTACCTTATTTTAAAATTTTTTACTATTTAAAATAAATATTATAAGTCACAATCAAGTGGTTGCTATAGTTATTTTATTTTATATTTAATAAGTTGTTTATGAGTAATAGTTTCCATTGTTTAATTTTTTCTGTTTAGTAGATCACAGTTAAAATTTTGTAACATAAATATTTTGAAAGATATTCACTGAACATAATTGTATAATCAATCTTTGTAGGTTGGTAAATTAAAGTGTTGACATATAGTCTGATATTCTAACAGAATTGATTTTTTTTAAAAACCAAAAATAAATTGTTAAAAAGTGTGACTTTTGATTTATTAAATCCAGACTTGAAATTTGAATTATCATGTACTGAAATATGAAATTTGAGTCATTCAGTTTGGGATTATAAAATTTGATTTATCAAATTCTGATATATGATATTTGAGTTATTTTTTATCAATTTTTAAATTATAAAAGAGTAACGAAATAATTTTTTTAAACCAGTTCAAGAAACACAGATTTAGTAATAGTAATACAAGCTGCTGTAATGACTATTGTCATACATACATACATACATACATACATACTGTAATGACTATTGTCAGCTGTTAAAGTAAAAAGTTTTTTACTTTAACAGCCGTTAACAAATGATTATCTAGTCTAGCTTTAAAAGAATTTACTGTCATTGCAGAAACCACTTTTTCAGGTAAAGCATTCTAATGTGGTATCACTCTGTTCATAAAAAAATTGTCTCAGGGTTGTTTTTGCAAATTTTCTTTCAAATTTCATTAAATGACCTCTTAGACTTTGGGAAGGTGCTTTATGAAGCTCTTTATACCACAATATTTTATCAATCCCAGATGTTATTTTAAAAAATTCAATAAGATCATCACTTGTACGTCTTGTTTCCAGAGTTGTTTCCAGAGATGTCTTGGATTATGACAAACAAACTAAAACAGAGTAACTTTTAAAATATCATTTAAGGGTAATCTAGAAAAATACTAAAGATAGAATTCTAGAGAAGCATAATCTACAGATAGTAACTACAGATACATAAAACTACAGATAGAATACTAGTAATTTAAAAAGTGACTACTGTTAGAATTTTTTAATACTATTATTTTTGTTTGTTGAGTGTTAGGAAAAACTTCTTTAAATAAAGAAGTATTTAAGAAGTTTTTAAGAAAACTTCTTAAAAATAAAGTTGTCTTGTAAAATCAAAATGTAAAACTGGTGTTCAAGTTTATATTATCAACAAAATTTTTAATTAAAAAAATTAAATTAAATAAAATAAATTAATAATAAAAAATAAGAAATATAAATTTGTTGAAAGAAGTTACAAGTTTAGAGTGAGCACATTTAAAACATAAAAATTTTGATTTGAAAAAAAAGTTGAAATAAAACTTTAATAAATACTTTTACTTCTTTTTGTTTTTTTAGTTTTTATAAAATTTGTAATTTATAATATAACTGATTTTATAATTTACTTTTTGTTACGTCTATCAAATTTTAAAAAATTTAGGTATTTTTGGTATAATAAGGCATTGATCAAGTGACTCTGGTTTTTAAACTATAAAGTAACTTATTTCATTTAAAATTTTTACAAAAAGGAGATTTTGTCCTTTATCAAACTTCAATGCTAGCAAGTTCACCTACTTTTTAAATATGTTTATGTACTACTTTTTAAATATGTTTTTGAAAAAGAAAGAACATATTTTTATGATTTAATATAAAACCTAACTTAAAAATGATAACGGTATTCTATATAAAGATAAATAAGAGCTTTTTAAAAAATGGAATTTGAAATAGGAGTAAAAAAACAGAGAGCAAGATAAAGAAAAGTAAACCTAAAGATAACATTCATGATAAGCTGTTGCTACTTGTTGTATTATGGCTAGCTAATTAAAAAGTTTTATATCAAGACTAGATCATATAGTTGTATCATCAGCAAATAAAACTAATTTGATCGTTATATTTGTCAAGAAGATATTGATAAAAATTTGAATACTTTAAGTTTAAAAAAGATCTCACTTCTGTTACAGCATTGTGCTCTCAAGTAAGGGGTCTAACTAAAACGCAAGTAAGATTTTTAAAGTTTATGACTTTTCTCATAATGAACTTATAATTATTTAAAATTTAACTTGCTATATTTTATATTTTATGTTAATATAAGTAAATTAAGGAAACATGTTGTAAATTATTTGTTTATAGTTCAATAAAAGGAGATTTTGAATTTTACAGTAAACACATAAAATAAACTAAGATCTATTTTTTTGTCTATATTTAACTTTTTACTTGGTATAGACATAAATTTGTGTACAAAAGCATTTCTTAAAAAAATTTATTTTGTAAAAATGATCTGAGACCAATTTTTTTTGTATATTTTATTTTCAACTTAGATAATATATGAGATAATATGATACGAGAAATTTAGTGTGTAAAAAAGCACTTTTTTTGTAAAAAAACTTTTTTTGTATGATTCTGGAATTCCTAATAAGCATTTAATACTGGTAAATAAAATCTCAGTGAAAAGTTAACCATAAAAACAAAGTTTTTGATATATGACTTAATATATTAATTTAACAGATCGTTATGTACATCGAGAAGTTAAGCAACATTATAAAAGTAAATAAGTAAAACAACGTATTCTAAAAGTAATTAAAACAACATGTTATAAAAGTAACTAAAACAGCAATTTTAGAATCAATTAAAGCTAGAACTACTTTTTGCCTCACTATAGGCCTTTTTCACCTTACTATGAGCCTGTATATATTAACTTTATTTATTTTTTTATTAGGATATTTTCTTGGTAGAAGCAAATTTTTTATCTTTTTATATTTTGTTGTCTTGATTATTTTAAAGTTTCTATGATAAAATGGGAAATGGTCTATTTAGCAACTCAGTTAAAAAAGGTATATGTTTTTATTAGTTTGTTTTTTTAATTGTATAATAATTTTATTTGGAAACTTTAAATTATAAATCGGCAAACATTATAAGCGCCAAATCCTAAAAATCAGTCAATAATATTAAGACAGTTATATTCAGGACCAGGGGTGGACAAGGCTAGTTGCATTTCTTTTTACTCTTTGAGCTCTGCTGTTCTAACAACACATTTCTTTCTAAATTTTAAGGTGTTGTCTTGCAGAGTACAAATTTAGTTAACGTTTTTAGTGACATTTGGTATAATAAAATTTACAAACAAACTATATTTGTAAATAAATCATTAAACTACAATGAATCAGTGCGAATTTGCTTAAAACGTTTTTAACAAATCCACCATTTTAAAAAACACTGATTCATATATCTGACATAAAGTGGATATTTGTCATAAATAAAACCATGAAACTTTTGGATTGTGTAACTTTTTGGTGTTATAAACTTCTAGTTAGATGTTTAATATGTTATATTTATGTTTGAATAATATGGCACCGAATGTCCATATCTTTTATAAAGTGCATTCATTTCAAAGTTGGTATTAGTGTAGTTATATAAAAAGAACTTAAAGTTTTACTTTTAATGATTTCAAGATTTTTAGTTGACAATCAAGTTATCAGATCTGGTTTCAGATAATTCAACAATGTATGTAGAACATAATTAATATTACTTAACATTAAGTAAAATAATTGATTAAAATTTTGGCTGAAGTTGTAAAAATATTAATATATCAAAATGTTGAAAAACATGTATGTGTGTATGTATGTATGTGTGTGTATGTATGTATGTGTATGTATGTATGTATGTATGTATGTATGTATGTATGTATGTATGTATGTATGTATGTATGTATGTATGTATGTATGTATGTATGTATGTATGTATGTATGTATGTAATAGTTCATCTAATACAAGTAGATTACAGGTTATACAGGCTTGGTCAGGAAATGGGATCACTCGCTCAAGAAATTGGCCAGATTTTCTAGCCATATTTAAGTTTATGCCATATGTTTGAGCCGTATTAAAGTTTATGTATGTAACAAAAAATTTTTGTTTTATGCACATACATGAAAACATACATAAACTTGAATGTTCTCAAAAGCATCTTTGTGTGAT